>NW_021704611.1:0-13503 GCF_003719485.1 Trypanosoma conorhini | reverse complement strand
CTCGCAGCCTGCACGGGGGCTAATATGGCCCACAACCGCAGTATCACTAACACACGCAAGAAGCAAACAATAAAAAAAACGAGAAAAAAAGAAACTCAAGGGCACGGGGCATTGTATACACATACACAACAGTGACCTGCTGCCCTTTCCGGCACGCACAGGAAACAACAAACAGAAGAAAGAAGCGGGACGGGAAAAAGGAAAAGCGGTGCGGAAGTAAATGAGACATCACAAGGAACACACCGATCAAATGAAAAATATATATGTATAAATATAACAAAAGTGTGTGGAAACAGCCCATGGCATGATAACACAAAGCCCGGGATCCGCCCACGGAGTGGCAGTCGTTAGGGGCCCGCAACCGCCGCCCCCTCCGCGCGGGGAGTAGCGGGGGCAGAAGGAACTGCACACGTTGCCCTTCAGCGCGGTCTCCCTCAGAAGGGAGATCAAGTCATAGACCAAGAGTGCAGATCAACAACGAAGCGCTATTCCCTGCTGAGCCCCATCCAGCGGCGAACTTTTCCCACTATCTGGGAAGGAGCTGGGTGGTTTCATGGTCAACAGCATAAAGTTATCAAGGAAGAAATAATAGAAAAGGGCCAAGGAAGAAAAAAGAATGTTTCGCGTGGTCCATAGTCAGGGTATTTTAAAAGAAATATACTTTTTATTCCTTGCGCGGGCAGCATCTATGGATAACAAACAAAATGAAGGGGGAAGTAGTCAGCGTAAATGGGGCTAATGTTGGCTGTCCGTTGTCTTTAGTGCATTACCGTTACACTCTCTTTTTTTTTATTTACGCCCCTACGGCCTGCCAGGAACTTCTCCTTACACGCCATAGTCTCCTCTGAGGTGGTGGAGGACGAGGTCAGGAAGAGAGGGAACATACAAAATAAAAAAAAAAAAACTTACGTTGATGGAGATGAATCGGCTCGTCACACCTCCACTGCAAAGGAACAGTGACGCGCACAATTGCCCAAATACGTCGTTTTCTTTTTTTTTGTTTATTTGCTCTCTTTTCTTTTTGGTTCCTTGAGTACGTTGTGGGAGAAAGTAAGTTGACAATCGCTTCAAATGGGAAAGGCAACGTCATGGAGAAGTTCTCTCGACCTCTTTCTATGCGAAAAGTGAGCGCAGCTCCGTCTATTGTCCTGCGTTGGATCCGCGGGGGAGTTCCTTCGGCATAATGGGGGGTCTCCCACCGCTTGCCGATACCTGCGGCGCGCCACCGAGGCAAACTCGGCCGAGCGTCCCGTGCGGGTGTGCGTGCGCCAGGCCCCCGCTTCACCGCGAACGCCGGAGAACAGCCGAGACGCCCAAGAGACTTGCCGTTGTTCTTGACTCGACAGCAGCAACGGGAGTGCCTTCGCAACGGCACCGTCCATAAGCGTGGAAGTAAATGTGCGAGTGCAGAGGCCCCCGACGGTAAGGCCGCAGGGGCCCAAATAAAAAAAAAAGAGTGTGGTTGCAGCCAAAAATGAAGGTGCAAACAAAAAACGACGGCAACAGCAACAAAAGAAAGGCAAAGAACACAATAAAACAAGCAAATGTGCCACTGCCGGCTTTCTTCCCCGCACAGACACGACACGGTAATGCGGCGGATAACGCGGTGGAAAAAAGAACTTCCGGGAACCACACTTAAAGACAGGGCGGTGTTCTCTTGGTAGAATGGGTGAGGGGGCCTTTTCCTTCATCGAGAACCCACTGGGGTACAGCAGGCGCCGGGGCGAGCGTCAGGGTTGTCCGCGACGGCGGAAGGCACATAACTGCTTATATCCTTCCCTCTTGTACACCGCGAAAGAGAGGGTTACCACGTCGCCCGGCCGCGTTATCTCAACTTGGTGTACGTGCTTCGGAGGTAGAGGGCCGCATTGCATAAAAAGTAATGCATGCCTGCGGGTATGTATGTATGTATGTATGTATGTATGTATGTATGTATGTGCCACGTTTCACAACGGACTGAATGTTGGATAATTTTGTTAGCTGGCATGATCCTCAGGCAAATGTGGAGTAGATTGTTGCGCCTGTGCCAAAGACAACAGAAATCACGCCTGCAATGAGGGAGATGTACGTCATGGTGTAGTGGAACCAGCCGACATTCCTCAAAGTCCATCCACCAGAGTACATGTAAAACAACGCCGGATAAATAAAGCCTATGAATCCACCACACAGCGCCCCTGCTAGATCAAATGCGGTGCTGATTCGTGGGATAAATAAACCACAAAGAAGCACAAAAGCGGAGATAAGAGTTACGGTTGCGATGTGCTTCCAGTACGGTAGAGCATTAATGTCCCAGCCCAAGATATAGTACACCGTGTTTCGGCAGGGAATCATATTTAGCGCGTACGACACACACAGCTTAACGATAAGTCCCACGTACGCCACCATCATCAAAGGCTCAGCGACGGGGTCAAACATGTAGAGGACGGACTCCGCAACGCCTTTCCCAAACTCCATGTACCCAAAAAAACCCGTTGTCCAATATACAACGGAGCAGGCTGTCATACTAAGCGCCGCGCTGAGTAGCAGTTGCCTCGTACTCCGCACCTTCATCTCGAAATACGCCGGAAATGCGACAGCGTGGCACAAGTACGCAAAGACAAAGGCGCCAATCCCCTCCATAGCAACGTTTCCGCTTGAAACAAGCCGCATCTCCGATCGCTTTGGGAGTCCATTGTTGCAGGCATGGACCACAATAAGAACGGCAAAGTAAACCACAAACGCAACTCCAATCGCAGAAAAGTAACGCAATGTATTCACCTCCTTCGGGATTACCAGCGGAAGCATTCCCAAAAGCCACACTGCACACGTCATCACACGTATGCCAGAATCACTCCTCAAAAATTCCGGGATTCCTGAAAAATGTCGCAATATTGGAGTCATTAGAGTCCCCGCCGCGATGACGTATGCGACGGCCGCACCAAAGCAACTCAGACCCATGACAACAGCCATAAAATAATCGGCGCCTTTCCCCAAAATACCTCTTGACATTTGTTCAAAGGCACGATAACCCGTTTTCTCCATCACATAGCCCAAAATGGTCACCGTGTACACCGTGAATATCGTCATGAGCACAATGTAAATCGTCCCCATCAAGACTCCAGAAGCATGAAAGGCCCATGGCAACGTGATGACGCCAGCACCCAGAGACGCCGAAGCGAGACTAAAGCTGTTGGAGAGAATCCCGCCATGCGGTATCACTTTGCCAAGAAGCGAGGCAAAGCATCCAGTGACGCGTTTCCCATACCCCTGATGGGACGCCAAAGTGCCGGTAACTGTGGAACTCCCCTCCTTTTGCGTGCCGAGAGAAGGAACACGCGCTGAGTCAGAACTCGCGCCGCCCCCCTCTTGTGAGAGTTCGGGTAAACTCCCCATGGCGTCGGGTTGCGCTTCATTAAGCAAAAACACAGGAATTGAAAAAAAACACGAGAAAAAGGTGCATATTCGGGTTATACCCCAGCCCTTGGCCAGACAGCAGGTCAACGAAAATAAAGCAAAGATAAAAAGAGCTAAAATAAGAGAAACTTTCCTTCGTTTGCTCTTGTCTTCCTCTGACAAGTAGGCATCGCTCAGCACGATGCAACACCTCTGCGTGACAGACATTTCCACTTCTATATTTACATAAGAATAGGGGAACAAGAAAGATGATATATATATATATATAAACAAAAAAAAGGAGAGACATACAAAGCCAGCAAAGCGCTCAACCGTCATCTACTCCAGCACGCCTCGGCGAGAGTCCATTGGCTCGTATGGATAGCGGCACAACCGCGCGATGTACTCCTCATTTTGTTCCCTATCAGCTTCCCACTTTTCAACGCAGTACACCGACTTTGTTCCTTGTAACCGCTTCAGCATCTTTAAGTTTTCGGCCTCAATACGCTGCTGCTCCCTCACCCGGCGGCGTTCCGCGTCACGCTCGACGTTGCTGCTGCGCCACGGCTCCTTGTTATCAATCCCACCACCTCTCTTCATGATGGTGGTCATGTTGGCGACAAGGCGTCGGTTCCCCTCCTCAATACGTTTACAGCGCTCCTGCTCCATCAGCGCCCTCTTATTGCTCAGGCTCAGCGCATGGGGTGGTTTGTTGTCAATGCAAGACTTCTGCTGCTCCACCCGCTGGCGATGCTGCTTGTACTCCCGCTGGCGCTGCTGCTCAAGCCACAGCGCGGTGGCCGTCGGCTTCGGCTGCACGGGCATCACCTGACGTCCGACGCTTTGCGCTTCTCGTTGTTTCTCCCCTGCGGCAGTTGCCTGCACCCCGCTTCCCTGGCCGCTTCTATTCACTGCACAAACACCGCTTCGCGCCCCCTTTCCAACACACTGATGAAAAAAAAAAAAAGAGAAATCGAAGATTTGATGTTTATGTGGTGCTGGCGGGCTCCCCCTGTCACGTGAAGGCCGAGACGCCAGAGAGAAGTGGCGGGGTCAACCCCGTGCAGCACTTGGAAGCAACACGAAAAAAGCTAACGGCGAACGCAACTATACTTCCCCCACCACATCAACAATGACTCTTCCTCGCTCTCCCACCTCATTGCACGGGCGCTTGTAATGGGCAACGACCATTCAGCCCTCCGCCCCCCTCTCCCTCAGTCGTCAGATAAAAACTGCACCACAAAAAAAAAAAGAGAGAACATTTCAGAAGGCGGTAAAGCGCAAAAACACGTGGCGGCGACGGTTGTGGCAGCAATACACGCCGTTAGGCCGGGGAAGCAGGCTCACCTGCACCGCTGACTTACGCGTGTTGGGAACGGCAACAGCAGCCACCACCGCCAAACAAAAACAAAACAAAAATACGAACTGCAAGCAGGTATATATCACAATCCATGCATGTGCCTAAATTGCAGCTTGCATGCCGACGCATACGACGCAGCAATAATGTGAGTGGTACGGGAGCTGTGGCACAGCAAGGGGGAGGAGAGGGGTGGGCGAGGTGGATGAAACTTCAACGGAACCATCACAGCTACGTCGCATTCACATGGCACCCACACACTCACGCATAACAAATAAGAGAGAGAGAGATACTAGAATTGAAAAAAATGGAGGATAAAAAAAGCACACACACATTCAGATAAGTTGTTATTTCGCTCTCCATCACGTGCGGATGGTTTGTTCGCGCGGGTGGTGTATACATCACGTACTATGGAAGGCGGGCCCGATAGGATTCAATGAGGTCCTGACGACAACTTGGCGCAAGCAGCGTGTACCCCTGCAGTAAGACCGCCAAAGGCACAAGGACAAATCCTGTCGGATCACGTCTGTTTTTATCCACAGGCTCCAGTGACCTGTCCTTCACGACATAGAAATCCGGCTGACACACCATCTGAATGAAGAGTTGAACCTGCTGCAGTTGGGTGTCAGAGGTTGTCATTGTGTTCTTTGCCTCGGCGAGCTCCCTATTGACGCCTTGGAGTTGCGCCTGCGTGCGCATGAGGTCCAGCTCTAGTTGCTGCCTGAGTTTCGAAAAATTGACCTCATCCTTCTCTTTTTCTCCCTGAAGTCTTTTATAGTCATTTTCCAACCCCGTCTTTGCCCTCCACGCCTCCTCAAGTTGCTGTCGAAGACCATCGTTTTCTATCTGAAGGGAATTTAGTTTTTCTTGCGCCTTTCCTTCACCGACCCTCGACGCGCGTTCGTCGCTGAGGCTGCGAACAGCCGCGTCGCGCTCCTCTCCAGCTACTTGAAGAAGGCGACAAACCTCGGCGTTGGTTCCGCGCATGAAGTCCCCCTGAAGCTTCATTAACTGCAGGATACCATGGACGGTAGACGTTCGCCGCTCCACTTCCTCCGCCAATTGAAGTTGTGCTACCGCCGCCCTCCGTCGAAGTTTTTGCTCCTCATTGTTCTTCACCCGTAACTTGTCCAGTGCCCGCTGCAGCTCTGCACTAAGCTGCCTAATTTTGTTCTGCTCAGCCTCAACCCCCTCGTCCCGGGATCTTCGCTGCTCGCCAGAATGCGCCAGACGCACCTCACCTGTGCGGTTGCCCTCCACAACGGCGTTAAAGGGGACCAGGTGGGGTGCATTGTGGTGCGAGCCAAAAGTTATCACAGAGTGTTGCAGCGGCACTAGCGACGGTGCTCGTTTTTCCTTGCACGCCGCGGCGGCATCCCGCCTCGCATAGGTGAGCGGAGGCATGCAAGGAAACTTCACACGTCCCATTGTCTACACCTGCAGAGCCACCCCTCTGCCAAATCCCAGTTTGGGCCTGTAGAGAGGGAAAATGTGTGTATATGTGCGTGGGAGAGAGAGAGACGAAAAAAAAAAGAAATGAAGAGAGAAACAGGAAGGGCGCGAAAGCAATGTGAAAAAAGACGATGACGCACTTCACCTCACCCCGCGCGACACACACGACGTACAATAGCGCGCGACCCACAAGCCCTTATCAGGAGGTGCGTTATGCAGCTCAGTTAAACGAGTAGAAGAAAGGCGGAGCCTCCACGCATGCCACGGAGGTGAAAACCCAGAGCCCAATGAAGCGGGCATTCGCCATCGGAGCCCCCTCACGACGATGCCTTGACGGCGTTCAGCAGATCCGACAACTCCTTTAGCTCCGAGCGCGAGAAACAGCCGGCAGCGCCAGGCCCGTACCTCAGCACCAAGGGTGACACTTTTTGTAGAAGGTGTCGCAAGTCGCGTGACACCTCGCCCCTGCAAACCTTCCCTGCCACCGCGCCTTCCCCTGCTTCCTCCCCTTCCCCCGCCTCCGCTTCTTCCTCTTCTTCCTCCTCCTCCTCCTCGGCTTCTTCCGCCATCGCGTCGCCTTCCTCGTCCTCGTCGTTGCTCAGAGAGGCCTGCGTGGCGAGATTCAGCACGCCTTTCCCAACGGCAACGAAAACCGCCACCTGCAGTGGCAAGTTGGCCTTCCTTCGCTTCCCCTCAACCCATGTCATTTGTTGGTCACAGAGTCTCTCATCCAGGGGCCACTGCAGCAAGAGATCTAGCAACGCATCGCAAGAGGCAAAAAGAACTTCTTTCCCAATAAAGAGACTCATCTTTGGCAGCCATACGGAAAAGGTGTCAAGAAGAAGACCGGATGACCACAAAACATTCATGAACGCATGCAAATGAAGTTTCATTAATACAGCTAGAGGAGCCACAAGTTCCTGAGTCACCGTATCGGTGCAAACTGTCATCAGACGACGCAGAATGATTGTAATCATCCGCTCAATCTCATCCTCTTGAAATGCACTCGTATTCTGAGCAATGACAACCAAAACCTTCCCAGAATTCATCAATGAAGCTTCTCTTACCTCTTCCCTCAGCATGGCCATAACAACCGTGACAAGTACGGAAGAAAATGGATACGGTTGGAGCTCCCCCCCTTGCAAGGCAGCCATTCCAGCACAACCACCAGCAGCTGACTGTCCCACGTCCAAATCCGGGAATGACCTCTTCATCAAAGAGTTGGGCACAAGAACCGTCATTGCTCCCACGTGTGGACATCGCCGCAATAGAGCAGCAAGGCAACCCGAGGCAGAGGATATGATGGAAGACTCCTCCGTTGCAAGTAACAGTCCACAAAGGGAACCAAGCAAGGCGTCAGCCGCCTTCACCGCAACCTCATCCGATCCCTGCGCGAAAATGCACGTCAGTATTTGGACAACGAAAGGTATAACACAATACTCTGCCACACCACACGGACTGCTCAGGACGTCCGCTAACCAGGAGAAGTGACCTGTAAGAAACTCATCCCCGCCGGAATCTGTAATCAATTCGGCAAAAAGCGATACAACCAACTCTCCCATATTTGGATCTTGAATATGATTTCTCCAGCAACGAAACAGGTTGTTGTAAGATTCTGGAGAGGCAACACCTCTTCGCTTACGTTGACATTGAGAAACCCATTCCGTGTAGATCTCAAGGCATATGTATAACAATTCGCCCGAAGTGGTTTCATTTACCAGCAGCGAAAAGAGTGCGTCCTGTCCAGTGGAAAAAAGGTTTACAACATCGTCCTTTGCAGCCAACGGAAGAATGTAATGAAAAAATCTGCATGATGCGGCACAGAGTAAGGGGGCAGGGCTTGATAAGGAAATTACTGCCTTGGGAAGAAGCGAGGCACAAAGGGGCTCCACATCTGCCCCGCCTCGTTTCATCAAAGTCAATAATATACTCAGCAATGACAAAGCTCGAGTTGATAGTAGCGCCGGACCGTGTACATCGTCTTTAATTAGTATTTGCAGAAGTTGAGAGAGACAATCCACACCTGCAGCAAGGATCGCGTTGGGGCATCGTCGCAAGAGAACCTCCAGTACAAATAATATGCTTTCCCTCCGCTTCCATGACCCTTCGGTAGAACTCAGAGAGGCAAGAAGAAACCCCAGAACATGTCCCCCCTCTCCAAGAACCGACACACATATCCTACAAAAATCTGCTGCCGTATCACGAACATTCCATACCACTTCCTCCTCATGCTCTTCCTCCTGACGAAGAAAGGCATTTGCCTCACTAAGCAATTCCCCAGCCTCTATATCACTTAAGGTTGTGTGCGACAAAACGAGACCCAGGAGCGATGATAGACTGTTGGCCATGACGTTGGCTACAACACTGCTCAGACTCTTCACCTGCGCCATAAATCCCAACAACTCCCAACGTTTCGCCACAATTTGTTGGATAACAAGACGTGCATCGTCGCCACTATCCATGCTTTCCAAGCCTTCCAAGTAGACACCGTTATCCGCTTCAATCCGTGTCAGTAAACCGCAAAAAAAATTGGCTGTAATTCCTTGCCTTGTCCATTTGGCAAGACGCAACATGCCATCGACGAGTGTCATAATCTCCAATGTCTGTCGGTTTCGAATAGCATATTCTTCCTCAAATAATGGAAGGATCGGTGTCAGTAAAGCAGCTGCCAAGGCCGGGAAAAAACTATCCCATGTTTCCTTTATGAATCCAAGCAGTTGAAATTTTCGTATTGATACTACAGGAAGAATAAGTTCTCTCAATACATTGACGGCCATACAAGTGGTCTCGTTCGGAGTATCAGAAATGGCACGTCGAAAAAAACATGGTACAAGTTGCAAAAGCTCGTTACGAGTGAAAGAGTCAGGATAAAGATGGTGTAGCAGCTCGGAAACCAGTAGCATAGCGTTTAATTCCAGTCGAGCTGAATCGACCGTACCAAATGAATCGTGCAGAGACTTCATGAAGAAATGCATAGATTCTGAAACCAGCACCTGCTCTGTTTTGCCCATGGATTCCATTCTTAATATAATTAGACTTATAACAGCCGCAGAAAGATTTGCTACAGGGCGATCCTCTTCCACAGAGAGCAGATTCAAAAGGATGTTATTCACATCAACACATTCTTCTATTGCAACAACACGGAACTTTTGCTTTAAAATACTCAGAGCCAAGAGACGATGACTTCGGGGAATACTCCCCAAATTCAAACAGGCATAGTGAGCCAGGTGTGGCAAAAATCCCCCGCAGGAGGAAAGGCGATCAATTTCCTCTTCCGCTTGAAGTCTTATAGAGTTTTCTGAACTAAGAGCATGTTGCAAAAGCTTCGTTAACTCTTCCACCTCGGCCATGGAAAGAGAAATAGTGACCGTAAACTACAGTCCAGGCACCACTGCCTACTCTTGACAACGAAACCCAAGAAGCAAATATATATATCAGTAAATAAAGTAAAAATGAGGGTACAATCAAACTACGAAGCAGAACAACAACAGCAGCACAATGATACTCAAAAAACAGAGAAAACCACACACTAACATCATCACACACACAGAAAAAAAAGCATTTTCAAACTAAAAACACGCCGACATTCCATACATGTTTGTCATCTTCCTCTTCTTCGTTTTCAACCTTAAATGCGTAACCATTTTTTCTCTCCTTCTCTCCTTCTCCCCATATCATGATGTGTGTGTGTGTTTTTTTTTGTCACTTTTGCCAAGCATTCACAATGGCAGAACTTTAAAACCTTTTCTACCCCTCGGTTAGAAGTGAAGCAAACACATCGCGAAGACATTCCGTCAAAAAAGGAAAGGACCAATGAAACGCGTTAATGTGGTTTGGAAGAACATAGGGATGTGGTGAGGAAAAAAACTGCGTCACGTTCACCTTTTCTCCCTCAATACGAAGGACAGCCCCTTTGTTATCAAACGTACCGCAATAGTTGGGAGCTGAGAATACTGACATCATGCATGGGAAGTTCGAAGTACTATTGAATCGATAAAGCTTGTAACCTTCATCTTGCAGTTCATGACCTCGAATAACACAAAGAAGTGTATTCTTCATAAGAAAATGTTTTAGGCTCGAGAAATTGAACAAATAACTACATCCTCTTTGTTCATTAACTAGGAAACGAGGTGTGGACCCATAAGATGGACCTGTGCCAGGGGTATAGTAATCACCCTTTGATCCTCCGCTAACTGATGATGGATTTTCAACATCCCAAAGGGGATCTGACCATAGCAAATCACACATAGCACCTTTTGAAGGAGGTTCTCTAAAGCGGTGAATACGTTCAACGTGTCTTACTCGCAGCACATCCGGTGAAAGGCCACCATGAACGCAAAAAAAGCGCTTATTCACTAAGGCTGCTAACGGTAAACAGTCAAAAGCCTCTATGATCGACCGATAAACTTGCTCGTTATATTTCCTTATGCACTCCTCTTGAAAGCCAAAAAAATCCGTCATCAAACGAGATTCGTGATTCCCACGAAGCAAAAAGACAGAGTTAGGAAAATTGAGCTTTGCTGCAAGTAAAACCAATATACACTCACAACTAAAAAAACTACGATCGGTGTAGTTCCCAAGGAAGATATATTTCTTCTTCTCATCAAACATACCTCCCATTCGAAGGATCTTTGCCATATCATAGAATTGACCACGAATATCGCCCACCACAGTAATTGAATCATCATCGATAGTTAATACGTTTGGCTCAGCACGCAAAGTCCCAGATGCATTTTGAATTATACTCAAAGCATCATGTTTTCCAAGACGTCCTTGGCGAAGAAAGTGGGCAATCATGGCATTTAGATTAATTTTGCCCCTCCTATCAATCAACACCGCACGCTTTATTTCATCCCAGTAGGGTGGAGGAACAGATGTCTTTCCCCGGTCCTTTTTGAGACAATCTGAGGTAGACAGCATACTTAGTGTCACAACTAACTAAAAATAGGATATATATATAGCTATACTTATAACAGAAGGCAAAAGCAACAACAACAGCTAAAACTAACAAAATCAAATCAAGCCAGAGAAGATCAAAAGGAACAATAACATTAGAAAAAAGCTCAAAAACAATAAAGAGAGAGGAGGAAACATATATACGTGGGAGGGGAGGGGGCGACACAGCCAAGGCATCCATTGGAGTACACCATAGATAGGAAATGATAAGACGACGCAGCAAGGTATCCTCAATTTTATACACTGTATCCAATAGCATACAGATTCCTTAGCTAGACAAAGATGGAGGTCCTTTTCATCACATCCTTAATAACTTCATCATCGACGTCTAAAGCATCAGAAAACTCTCTGAACGTGAAGGATATGCGGCGTTTTTTAATATTCTCTAAGCGAATACCATGCAGCCAATCATAGCGACTAACATTTGATAGCAGAAAGAATGCGCCACGAGGTAGAAACACGTCAACAGCTGCTCCTTCACTATTCACAAACGTCATGACGGTATCTTCTAACAGATTTAGTCCACCAATACGATTACCCCAAAGCCAAGTATCATCAATATGAGGGTCAATACTACTGCTGTTGGCATTGGTATACTCTAACGCGGAGACCTCAACTATATGGTACTCCTTCATAGTTAGCTGTCTTACAACCAACTGGATCCTTTTCATGATACTCTCCAACTCTTTAGGCATACCAATTACACCAGAAGTATTAAGTTTTCTTTTTTTAAAGTTGGCTCTCGGACCAAAATCTTGCTTCCTTCTTCCACTCTGAGAATGCTTCCAACCAGAAAACGACGACGACTCATCAAGGAACCTAACCAAATTTCCTTCATCCATAATCGATAAAAACTCTGGTATGACAAAAATCCCTTCAAGTCGAAGATCGAGGTTTGGCGTAGCGCCTTCATGATCCGCACAACCTTTAAAGACTCCACTATGCATCGGGAAAACTGTATTGCATTGGCAACAAAGCCCATACTGGCTTGATCCCACACATGTAAAAGAGCAGGAAGAAGTTCGCCCCGCACCATATTGTTGGGATACTACGTCAGAAGTCTGAAGAAGAGAGACTTTCTGCCCAATGATAGCCTGCACACGCTCAGAGCCTATACAGCGTCCACAGTATCGTATACCTGAGCAGCAACATCCCTCCTTTTGCTCCATTTGCGACGTACAGGGAATCCCTAGGCTCTCTATAAGCACTTCTACTAGGAAAAATAGTGGGGGAAGAGTAAGGGGGGAAGAAAAAAAAAGAAGTAGTCAAAACGGATTTCAAAAAAAACAAAAGTAAATAACAACATTAATCAGGCATGAAACTCAACAAAGAGAAAAATGGTAAACCAACACACACAGCCCTCTTGCAAAAACCTTCGAGACACAAAGGACATCCCCCTTTTTCTTGAAACCATTTTTCTATTATTTAGAAGAAATCAATTTGTCAACTTCTTCGATGGTGTCTTTGTATGACTTTACAGAGTGTCCAATGGTCCGCTGGTCCATGTAAATTTCATAATCATTACCACCCTCATCAGTCTTGTCACCAAAGAAGTGAATTTCATCAAAGTCCTTCTCCAGAAAGCGCAGACAATACCTTTTATCCCATCCATTTGGAAAAACATCAAAACTGATTTGACCCCCAATAGAATACTTTAGCCCGTACTCCGGAAAGGCCTTTTGAAGTTCTTGGATAAGCTTCTCACGTACGTGATGTTCCTTGTCATACCGTTCAAAATCATCCCTTTCTGTCTGAGAGCAGTTGCGGCCTATCGGGGAGACGTTAATCATTCCATTCCTATATTCAATAAATGTACCTCGCTGAACGGGAATATCGAGATCCGAAAGAAGGCGCATGGTTTTTCGAACAAATTTCACAATGCGTTCATTTCCAAGTTCATGGAGGAGGCTTTGTCGATGAATTTCCTTCCCATTTTTATAGGCCAACAAGCCATTTTCGGCAAACACGTAATCAAACTGTTGTAGAACATCATCCCCAAGTTGCTCACGCTGCTTGGCAAAATCGGATCCACCAACGATTCCCATTGTGAATCCTGCATTCCTTGCACGCCGAATAGCCTCCCGGACCTCATCTGGTTGAGAACGCCTTGGCGGAGTCAGCGTTCCATCAATATCAAACAGTAAAAGAACCTTCTTCATATGCTTTTCGACCACCATTATAAGGGCTTGCAGAGAGAAAAACACACAAAAAAAGGAGCTAAACAGCAAGGCAGTAAGCATAGGCAACGTGAAACGACACGCAGTGAGGCAATATCGAGAGAAAAAAATATAAGAAAAGAAGTAAAGCCCAGAAAGCCAACGCCGCGACGTGCCACCCGCGCGTACAACGACACAGCTCAAGCGCCG
>NW_021704609.1:12081-13625 GCF_003719485.1 Trypanosoma conorhini | reverse complement strand
GGGGTACTGGACCCCGGCACCACGGTGAGGTGGTCGGTTACGCCAGGGCCACCCTAGTTGCTTCATACACCCACACACAAGGTCCCCGCGGGAGTGACCAGAAAAAAAAACCAAGCGGAAATGGTACGCACCAGCGTCTACTTTTCCTCCATATCGTATGTCATGTGAATTCTACTCGCGGCGGTGTGTGCGGCCGCCGCTGCTGCCCAGTGGAACGGGCGGGTCGCGTAACTCACACCGACGTCCTTGTGCCAGGTGCACACCGTTCACACAGCCAAAAGGAAAAAAAAAAGTTGCTCAAGTTTATGGGGCGCCGTACAGCATATATATATACGTATATGATGTAATATGGCTCTGCGCCTGTGCCTGCGATATTGCCGACTCGTGCTCCGCCGCCATGATTTCAGCTTTTCATGCTTTCTGTGACACCTCCTCATGATCCGAAACTGTACATTGTCATAGTTACAATGAGCCCATCGCCCTTTTCCCTCCCTCGCTCTTCTCCTGCTTCGCTTTGCTCCGCGGGCGGTGCTGTGTGGGCGCACGGCGTTGTGTCCGAACTGGGTCCCACCGCTGACTCCATTTGTCGAGTGCCCCCTGGTCCAGCGTGGCTCACTGTGTCCTCCACACTGAAGTGTGTATCACTGCGTGCTCCGCCGCCATGATTTCAGCTTTTCATGCTTTCTGTGACACCTCCTCATGATCCGAAACTGTACATTGTCATAGTTACAATGAGCCCATCGCCCTTTTCCCTCCCTCGCTCTTCTCCTGCTTCGCTTCGCTCCGCGGCGGTGTTGTGTGGGCGCACGGCGTTGTGTCCGAACTGGGTCCCACCGCTGACTCCATTTGTCGAGTACCCCCTGGTCCAGCGTGATTTTTTTTTCGGTTTGAGTTTTTTTTGTTCTGGTGTGGCGTTGCGGGGGCAAGTTAGGGAAGTGAACTATCATCATTTTTTTTTTTTCTAAGCCTGAAGGGGCTGGTTTTGGGCGAATGTGTCGAACTGACACGGATGGGTCATTAAGCGACGTCAATCCGGACTTGTTAGAGCTGAGCAAAGACCCAGTTGCTTGGCGAGAGCAACGGAGACATGCCCTGCAATTTAAAGTGTTTGGCCACGGTGGAGGGAGGGGTGGTGCCGAGGGTTCTGCCGATCCTGCACCTACCAAGAATATTCCCCAAGGTGCAAAGGCGTCTAACGCGTCCGCCGTGGGAGCTGAGTCGCGCCAAAAAATGGAGGAGCGCGAGGCATACGTCCTCGAGCAGCTCAAGTCGCACAAACGAAGGCGCGAAGATGCGGCTACATCAGCGGGGGCGCCCACTGGCTCAGTGAGTTCTGCGGGACTTTCGACGAAGGAAAAAATCTTGCAACGGCTGAAGAAGCCGAATTAATTCCCTCTGCGACTTTTTCTTTCGTTAACTTCGGCAAAGAACGAGGGCAAAAACTGTCTTGCATGTTGTTGTTGTTTTTTTTTTTTGTCAAATGCCGTGTGTGTGAGAGAGCGATGAATATTTCAGACTTTGTCCCAAGTTACGTGTTGTTTTTT
>NW_021704609.1:4122-12056 GCF_003719485.1 Trypanosoma conorhini | reverse complement strand
CGCGAGGCATACGTCCTCGAGCAGCTCAAGTCGCACAAACGAAGGCGCGAAGATGCGGCTACATCAGCGGGGGCGCCCACTGGCTCAGTGAGTTCTGCGGGACTTTCGACGAGGAAAAAATCTTGCAGCGGCTGAAGAAGCCGAATTAATTCCCTCTGCGACTTTTTCTTTCGTTAACTGCGGCAAAGAACGAGGGCAAAAACTCTCTTGCGTGTTGTTGTTTTTTTTTTTGTCAAATGCCGTGTGTGTGAGAGAGTGATGAATATTTCAGACTTTGTCCCAAGTTACGTGTGTGTTTTTTGTTTTTCGTTTGCTATTGATGCCGCGATTTTCCCCTTGCGTTCTCTCCCCGTTTGCTTATTCCTTGCTTTGGTTGCTTGTAGAGTACTTCTCAGTGTGTCCGCGTTGAAGTTGCTTTTATTCCAAAGTGTTTCTCGGGCGTGAGCGCAAGTGATGCGGTCCCGCTTACGGCGCTGCGTGGTTTTGGCGGCTACGCTCCTCCTTTTGCTTTCGGCTTTGCTTGGGGAGGCGCGGATTATTGTGGGCGATGGCTCAAATGCTTCGACGACGGAGGAGGGTGGGGCGAAAACGAAGTGGGGCTGTGTTGTGTGCACCTTCGTTGCTGGGCTGGTGTCACAGCTCAAGCAGTTGCATGGAGTTTCTGCGGGGGAGGCGCTCAAAATGTTTTGTGGTTTTTTTTCTCTTGGGGAGGCCATTTTGTGTCGGCTCGCCAGTCTTATCCTGTTTCACGGCGCCTTGCCTCTCATCGATGCTAACAAGACCGCTGACGTGGTGTGCCAGGCCTTGGCGTATTGCGCGGACGCGAGGTGCCATCTTTTTCCCCCCGGCCACGACACGGCGTCGGTGAGCGCCTTGCGGCGAAGGTACCGCCTCGAGCATGTCACGCCAGTACGTGTGTGTGCCGTCTTCCCGGAGGTGTGTCCGGTGAAGAGTGACCTGCGCCCCGCACACGACGCCGACGGGGATCTCTTCTCCACTCAGCGCGCCAAACGCGGGGGCGATTGGCGGGGCCGCGACTGCGATGACAAGGACCCCGCGGTGTACCCCGGCCGCAACACCCTGGACGCTGTCAGGGACGAGAACTGCAATGGTGTTTTTGGAGTGGACGGCGCCACAGGAAAAACGTACGAGGAATTGTGGTGCCGCAACTCCTCGCCAATGGGCGTGATTGCGCTGGGGGACAGCGTCACGGCGCACTTTGGTATCCCAAGCGGTTTTGTGACGATCCAGGAACTATCGCGTGCCGCCTTGGCGAATATTACCCGCGTCATCGATAATGAGTTCGATTGGCCGATGCTTTCGGCCATCACTGGTTTTGCCCCTGCGTCGGATTACAAACCGAATCGCGAGGGTCCCATGAGGTCCGTGTACAGCGAGTTGGTGAAAAGAAATAAATGTAACCATCGAGACTACCAGAATCTCGGCGTGAACGGTGCCTCAACCGCACGGCTCATTGAAATGATGGATTTTGTCGCGCGAAACCGAACTAATTCTGTCAAGCCGGTGTTTGTGTTTTTCTCGATGATTGGGAATGACGTGTGCGATCGTCCTCCCGGCGCCACCACGCCCGCAGCGTATTACGCGCACCTAACCACTGCCCTGGAAAAGGCTGAGGCTCTACTGCCAGCTGGAAGTCATGTTTTGATATCTCCTGTCGCGGATGGACGTGTTTTGTACGACGAAATGCACAATCGCACACATCCAATAGGGAGCCTTCATCAGGATGTAACGTACGCCAATTTTTATGATTTCTTGAATTGCGTTGAAGTTTCCCCTTGTTGGGGTTGGCTTAATACCAACGAAACAGTCCGTAATGCCACCTGGAAGGCGGCTCAGTTGCTGAACGCGCAAATACCTCGCATTCTAAACGAATCCGCGGCAAAATTCAAAAACATCCAGGTTCATGCTTTTGATGATGTTATTGCGGGTACGCTTCGTGCGTTTAACGGGCCCCGCTGGAAACTCATTGAGCCCGTTGATGGTTTTCATCCCTCGCAACTCGGTAGTGCGCTTTTGGGTGAATACTTGTTCAATAAAACTGTCGACCTGGGCATTGTGCCGCCAGTTAACCCATTTAACAACGATATCAGCGAACGTTTTGGTGATCAAGGGGGCTATTGATTTTACTCCTAGTGCGACTGTGTGTGTGTGCATTTGGGTGTGGGCGGGTGCTTTTTTGTTTCTCACTCGCTCGCTCGCCCGCTTGGTCGTGCTGATAGCGGCAATGGTGATGCAGCGCATCGAATCGTCTCAGTCGAAGTGTTCAAGTGTAGGAATTTATTATCGTTGCCTCTTCCACAGTGTCTTCTTTTTTTTTTAAAATCAGTTATTCGACTTTGGTGCGTTGCTTTTCTTTTGTTATTGCCTTTTTTATGTGCAGCTTTTGCTGCTGCCAGATGCTCGGTACATTTGTATAAATGTACGTCTATATGTGTAGATGCATAAGTTTTTTTTTAAAAAATGCCTTATTCCTCTGGGCGCTGCTCACGCTGTCTGTCGGGCGCACACTGAACCAAGCCGTTTCCTCCCATTCTTCTACCGTCTCGTTGTACAAATAGGAGCGACACTGCCTCACCCAGGCACATCATTCGTATTGTTTATTTGTATCCCCCCACCCCCACCCCACTCTCTCTTTTTTTTTTAATTCCGCCTTCCTTCTTTTCCATTTACGCTGTTGGGGATGGGGACTTCCCACTCCATCGGGGGAACCGCCACGAGCGGTCGTGGCCTCACTGGGCGGCAGGTTGCCGGAGCACTGACTGCTACTGCCGATGCTCAACTGCAGAGTCATCGTGATCGTTTGAGGGCGGAGGAGAATTCGCCCTTTTCTAGACAGCGCACCGTAAGTGGAGTCATCCAGACGCTGGAGGAGCTAGGAATTGAGAAGTACCAGGAGAGACGAGCACTGCGTTTTGAGGTCTCAAACAGTGGAGGGCAAAAGGAGATGGTGGAGGTGCATGAGTATGCGCCAGAGGTGTTTCGTTTCCTACGGCAACTTGATGGTTTTGATGAGGATAGCTTTGCGAACGAGTGGAAGCTGCCGGAGGATCGGCTGGCCTTGGAGCTTGGCGAGGGGCGCTCCATGGCACTTTTCCTCAAGTCCAAGTCAATGGATCTAATGTGCAAAACAATCGCGGAGGAGGAGGTGGAGGTGCTGCTGGGACTACTGCCGCAGTACACGGAACACCTTTCACGTAACACCAACACGTTGCTGACTCGCTTTTCGATGCTCCTTAAGGTAGAGAGCGGCGCCGGAGTGGGGTTTATTATTTGCTTTGGGGACGTCTTTGCGTCGTGTCCCGCGTTGAACGAGAAGTGGGACCTGAAGGGTCGCATACCAAAGCCCGGCAAGTACCAGCACTTCCTGAAGCTCATCCAACGCCCGGGGGAGCCGCACCCGTACCTTATTGAGACCCCGCGTGAAACCATCAATGTTCCTGAATTGACGGGATCGCTGGAGGGGCAGGTGGTGGTCGTCGCCGCCGCTGACCGCCACAAGCTGGCAACTCGCAAAGACAAGGACCTTACGCGTCTCTTCTGGCTGGAACGGCAAAAACGGAAGAAACTGATTCATGCCCTTTTGAAGGACTATGAATTTCTGGGCAACGCGGGAGTCATGGACTACTCACTTTTGATCGGTGTCACGTACAACGAGTCTAAAGTGTCGCGCTCCGGCAGGCAGATACGTAGTATGCGCATGACGTTTCCAATGGGCAGCGAGCCGACGCAGACTCTCATGGAGATTCGTCCGACGTCTCCACCGCGGGTGGACCAGGCATATCACGAGTTTAGCGCAGGCGTGAATAGTTTATACGAACAGGAAGTTTATTATATTGGGATTATAGATACGCTGACAAAATACACGTGGAAAAAGATGATGGCTAACTTTTTCAAGTCCTTCCTGTGGAAGTCTGAAACACTTTCAACCATTCCACCCATGGAATACCGCAAGCGCCTTTCAAAATATACCAAAATTATATTTCCTGACGTCGACCCCACAAATAACGCGGCCGCCTCCCTTTGATGGGGAGGTGGAATACTGCAGGGCAACTGCCACGCCTGCAAAAATGGGGTTTCACGAAGTCAAGAAAGCTGTCGGTGAGGAGTGAGACCGCTGAAATGTTGAACTGACTATCACTTTTTGTAAACTCTCAGACCAATTTGATTGTGGTTTTCTTTGCTTTGTGGTTCTTCTGTTTGCTTCCATCTACCTATCTTTCTCTCTCTGTGTATGTATGTGTGTGTGTGTGTGTGTGTGTCTGCCTCATGTTTCTCTTGACTCTTTTCCTTGCTTGTTTGTTTGCTTCTTTGCTTATTGCGGTTGGCGCGGACGGAAGAAACTTAGCGAGTACGATTTCTTCGATGTCGCAGAACATTTTGCTTGACTCCAACATCCGTGACTGGGTGCTTTTTCCCCTCATCGCCATCGTCATTTTCGTTGGCATGTTGCGCCACTACGCCGGCCTCCTCATGAAGTCGCCCCCAAAGCCCAAGATAAATAAAATGTGCTGTGTTAACATAGCGAACTACGGCAGGCTACTTCTGGGGGAGGGCAAAGCGCTCTCACCGGAGGCATTTCAACGGCGCGCGGAGGCAATGCGGCAAGGCCCGCTGCAGAAAAAGGTTGAGCTGGACGCTATGGAGATGATGAACGATCCCTCTATGATGGGAGAAATGATGAAGAACAACATTCTCATGATGGTGCCAAACATGGGTATGATGATGCTGGTTTCTTACTTCTTCTCTGGGTTTGTGGTGGCCAAATTTCCATTTGGACTTGCCTCACGGTTTCGTGGCATGATGCAAAGCGGCGTAGACATCATCAACCTTGATTGCAATTACGTGACGTCTCTCAGCATGTACTTTCTGATTATGTTTGGCTCCAACGGCATCCTGCAATTGTTGCTTGGCGCAGATGCGGATGGCGGCGAGCAGGCACTGATGTTGTCCCAAATGAGTGGCGCCAACCCACAACAGCCGGTGGATTACGGGAAGGTGTTCAAGTCTCTCGCGGAGGAGCTTGAGTTCACGCAGGGTTGCCATAAATGGGCGTACGAGAATGCCCCACAGTTGCTCCTGCAGGGGAAATAACAAGACGGGGGGCGGCGGGTTGCCGTCACCCGCGGCAGTTGTGCCCTTTCCCTCTCCCTGCCCCCTCTTCTCCGGCCGGTGGTCGCATGTGTGGCATGCGGCCTCAGCGGGAGGTTGGGAGGGGCAGAGGTGCAGCCGTTGGCGTATGAAGGATTTCTGCGAATACGAGGAAGAGGAGTGGCGAAGAAATCATCCACACGAACGAGGAAAAGGAAAGCAAAAACAAAACAAAAAGACAAGAAAGGAACGCGGGAAAGAAAGAAAAAAGGCAGCATGAGGCAGATAAACAACAACAGCAACTACACATCGGAAGCATCTCCTAATGACGTCCACTGTAAGAGCGAAGGTAACGAAAAAGAAAAAGAAAGATGAGACGAGACGAGACGAAGGGCTTTTTCTTTTTCTCCTTGTTTTGCCGCCAAGTGGAGCGCGTTCGACAGCTCAACTCCCTTTATTGCTTGGAGGAGAGGAGGAAGGGATGTCTGGACTTGTTTCACTTCCTCTCTCTCTCCCTATCTCTTTCTCTATTCTGCTTTCAGCCGGGTAATAGGCAGCGCTTTGGCTTTCGCGTTTCGTTAGGAGGGTACATAAAATGCGATCGACGTACAAAAGCCGTCGTTCCATCGGAACTTTCTTCCACGAGGACGAGTTGGCTCGCATGAAGCACACACACGAGCTGATGCGGCCGGGTTTTACGCCACGGCGTAACCAAGTTACGAACTTCATGGTAGGCCGCATCGAGCTTCCGCCGCTGAAGCTAAATAAGGCTCTGCCATCTACGCTGCCGGAGAGGAATGGTGCGGCGCGTCTTCATCGCAGGTTAGGCGCAGTGCCCGCCTGGAAAGACACCCTCCGACAAGGTATCCTGGCAACTGTGAAGCTCCCTCTCCTTGGAGCTCGTGACCAAAGCAGCACAAATAAGGCGAATCGTATCGATGCGACTCTCGCGACGATCCTTTCCACAAGGGCGGCCACAACCAGCGAGATTAAGAGTGACGCTTTGAATTGGTCTGAAGACGCTGTGTGCCTCACGAACCATGAGGAACCCATGCAGACCACGGTGGAGACGCCGCCCTTAGATGCAGCTGTAAAAAGTAAAGAGGAACGTGCAGTAGAAACGTTGGAGCGCCTGTTCCTCCCTTGCTGGCGTTTATACATGCACTTGAAGAAACTTCGCACGAAGCCGGTAAAGGTCTACAAAGGCAGTGTGCGTGTTCCTTCCCGTCGCCGCCGTCGTGTGAACGATGTCGCCATCGAGGTGATCCGTGCATTTCTGTGTAACGGGTGGCGGCTGCCTTTGATGGAGTTTCGTCGCTGGAAGGGTGAGGTGGTGAAGATTCAGCGCGTGTTTCGACGCCACAAGTTGTGCGTGGATGCCCGTGTGGAATTAAACTATCGCAAGGTGCGTGCCGAGTTGGAGCAAGCGTACTGGGAAAAAGTGGCGGAGGCACACGAGCAGGCGTTGGAAGACGGGCTCGCCAGAAACGATGATAACAGTGAAGCTGAAATGGGGGTGGCCAACTTTTTTCTCGTTGGTCCCCTCCCGGAAGTGTTCCTTCGACGTGAACTGCGCTCTGCCCTCTACCTGCAGGAGTATCATCTCCTGCAGGAGTCCTCGGAACAGCCAGATCGGACGTTCTTCTTGCCAACTTCGACGTGCTACGCCGTCCTTGACAATGTATGCTACATCACCAGTGTGGTGCGTAGCAGCCAGATATTACAGTCGCACCTCCTAGGAAGAGAGAAGAAAATTGCTGCATACTAAGTAGCTGTGTGACTAGCATCGGAAGAAGCAACGAATGAAAAGGGAATCAAAGGCCCTTTTCTTTTTACACCAAAAACGAAAACATAATGTTAAAAAAAAAGTCAAAAAAAAAGCCTCTCTCTATACTGCTGTATGCCGGGTGATGAAAAGGCAGCTGCACCCTCCTCGAGTGGGGAGGAGAGAAGTGGAGGCGCCTGCGAAGTTCACCGCTGCGGTTTTTCTTGTTTGGCTAGTTAGGAACCACTATGTAGGCAAGTTTGAGGATTACAAGAGTAATGGAGAGAAGTGGGGGAAAGGAATAAGTCAGTTCCGTCACATTTAGGGAAGATGAAATGCGGCGCTTTTGGCGTGGGTTATGAGTTACATCGTTGCGACGGATCGTTGGCGTTGGTGTATCTCCCCGATTTGGGGGGTACACAAAGTTTTGTTTTATCTTGTTTTGCTTTCTTCTCTTTCTTCACTGGGTGTGTCTCTTGGGGGGCTCAGGCCACCCACACCACCGTTTCCAATACTTACTTGCTTGCTGCTGCGCGTACCCCCCGCCCTTCCGTTTGCTCGGGCCCCCGCTGTTATTCTCATCGGTCACTGTATTCCAGCTGCCGTGATGGCCTGAATGATTTGTATTTTTTCTTGGCTCTCATGCTTTTATTATATGTTATTTTTATTGTTTTTTTTTCCATGATTATTTGCTTTTCTCCATTTTCCTATTCCCACATTTTGGGTTTGTATTTTCAATCCAGGCAGATGCGCATATGCGCGCTTTTTTGCGGCGGCGGAGCAACTGTAGTTGCAGATGTTGTGAGGGCAATAACCGTCTCTCTCGACCCCTCCCCCTTTTTTCATTATTATTATTATTATTATTATTAATTGTTATTACTACTATTTTTGTTTTTGCTTTTGCCGTTGTATGTATTTTTCTTCTTTCTCTCTTTACTTTTTTTTGTCTGCTGCCTTTCTTCCCCCCCTGGCAACGCCATCTACCGCCGTCGGCACGCTGCTGCTGCCGCTGCGGTGGTGGTGGTGGTGGGGGCGAAAGGGAAGCGACAGACACGCATTA
>NW_021704609.1:0-4097 GCF_003719485.1 Trypanosoma conorhini | reverse complement strand
GAAGCGACAGACACGCATTAGTGGATACCGCCCAAAACCGGGGGAAGAAGAAAAGAAGTGGAAAAGGAAAGGAGCAGCGGGACTGCGCGTAATGCACCTGCAAGTGTACATCGTTGACGGCAAGCGCCAATATACGCTGAAGAAGATGGACCCAGAGGGCAAACCGACGCTCAGCGCCCACCCCGCCCGCTTTAGCCCTGACGACAAATACAGCCGGCACCGCATCACGATCAAGCGCCGCTTCAAGGCCCTCGCATCCGAGAAGCGCCCCAAGCCATTGTAGCGCTTCCTCATCGAAAAAAGTGGGTTATATCTCTATTTCGCTCTATCTCTTTTTTTTCTTCCGCTTTTGTAAGAAATAATACTGCAGCTAATCAGAAAAAACGGCCTTGCGCCCCCATTGCTTTCCGGGCCGCGTGTGGCGACTCCGCTTCGCCCGGTGACAGTGTTATTATTTTTGCGTTGGGTTAGGCCTCCGACACCTCTTTCTGTCTTTTCTGCCTCATGTGGTTCCGTCTTGGTTTCTCCGGGTGTTTTGGCTTTTTTTTCTTACTATTCTTCTTAGCTCTCTTTGTGCAACAACAGCCACGACGACGACAAGGCATGACGCATCGCCCGCAGAGAAGCATGGGAAAGACGGCGTCTTCAAGGTACCCCTTCCCACTGCAGTTGCGGTGGGTGCGCATCGTTATTGTCACCTCGGGCTTTGTGTTGCTTCTTTTCACCGTGGTCAGTTCCCTTCCGCGCCCGCGGGACCCGCTGCTTGGGAAAGCCTTTGCTGCCACGGATGATGTGCCGCTGCAGTTGCACGATACGATTTCTTCTGTCGAATCACTGGCGGAAGTGTTGGCTCGGCTCCCTCGCGCGAGGGAAGTCTTTGAGCGTCTCTACACAGTTCGCAACGATTCTGCGCGTTTGTCGATCATGCCTGAGTTCCGCGCCAGGGCAGAGAAAATGTTTTCTGCCTACGCGGGCTCACGCGAGGAACTCCTGCGTGCCATCGAAAATCAGCAAGTGGTGGAGGTGCGCAATGTGGTTACCGGCGAGACGGCCCTGTTTAACAGCATCCGCAGATTTCGGCCCGGCGGCGGCGGCGGCAATGGTGGTGACGCGAAGGAACGGATGTCGGTGTCTAAGCTTTACACAGAAGGCAGTGGAGCTGACTTGTGCGACTTCTGCGACAAGCAGCGGACAGCCCATGATATATTTGGTCGCATAACTGGCAAGCATGCGTACACAGCAGCAAATGTCGCCAAACTTAGTAAGTGGCACGGTCTTATTATCACTAACGTGCATAATCCCTTGCTCTTTGATGCGGATGTCATTGCAGACATCATTGCTGTGTCGCACCGATGGTTCAAGAGGGCCCACCGCGAGGATCTCCTTTACGTGTACCCGAACCTTATTTGCGATGTCGGCAAAAGAGCGTCTGCTTCCCAAATCCACTTCCATGTGCAAATGGCCTTAACGAGAGGTCACTATTTCGCTGGTATTGACCAGCTTCAGCGTGCAGCGGTGCAATACTCGGAGAGGCATGGAACTAGTTACTGGGATGAACTTGTTCTTGTACATCAAATGCTTGGCCTTGCGGTTCGCGTTGGCAACAGTACCGTGCTCTCCAGCGTGTGTCCCCGCAAAGAGCGGGAACTGTTTGTGCTAAGCAAGGACCCTGAAGATCCCTCCTTTGCCCGCGCGGTTGCTCTTGCATTGATGACGCTCCGCGATGCTGCTGGCGTACATAGTTTTAGTTTTGCCATTTCCTACCCGCCCCTGGATACGTCGAATAACTACAGCCTGGGGAAAATACCAGCAATTTTTCGCGTAATTGACCGCGGTAGTGCATTGGATCCGCGCAGCGACACAGGGGCGTTGGAGTATTTTGGAAGCACATACATTGCCGCAGACCCCTACGCCATTATCCCCCACTTGACTGCGGCGGTTTACCGCTCCAATGCAAGTATGAAATCAAACCGCACCGCTTGAGACAATAAGCTGCTTCCTGTGCTGTGAAGCCTCCGTGGGTCTCTCTCTCTCTCTCTCTCGCTGTCGCGTTATGTAGACGTAACTTGTTTATTTTTAACTCTATCTATCTCTCTCTCCTCCTACTTTTTCTCTGGCTGTGCTCTGCGTCACTGCCCGCTTTGCTTTTCTCCGGGTTTCCCGGAATCGTACGTCTGGGTTAACTTTGCCACCGTGGGGAGTTCTCGGAAGGGGCACGTGTTGAAAGCCCACTCAACCCAGCCGTCTCCGCCCCCCTCCCCACTACGTGGAGGGGCGGGCTGAAGTCGCCTGCGGGCACCCTCTGCGCTGTCAGCCATTTAATGCTGAGGGGCAATGCGCAGTGGCCGAATCGGACCGCCTTGCGGGTATTTACTGCAATGAACTTCCTCTAGTCTATGCCAATGCGTGGAAATTACACTGAGTAATGTTTATTTTTTTATTTTTTGCTGCGTGCATCTTCTATAGGGGGAAAAGTAGGGCCGAGGCCATTTCAACTTTCCCTGCCGTACGGCTCCTCGCGCGTGTCTGTGGAAAAAAAAAACTTCTTTCTTTTTCCCCCTCTGCCTTCTCAGAGGTTATGGCGTGCTTTAGACCCTCGCCGCTGCTTCTTGCTGGCGTGCTCCGGCGCTCGGCGACGCGCTGGCACAGGCTGAACAGGGTGTTGCACGATCGGCAGCCGCCATGGAACCCCCTGCAGAGGCTGCAGCTGCCGATGCGGAAAACTGTGGAGGGTTTGTCGACGCTTGATGGCACATTAGACATCGTCGGCTACCAGCTATTCCGTGACGGGTTGCTGTTGCCGCCGCTCTCCTCTTTCCGCACGTATCAGCAGCAGCAGCAGCAGAAAATGATTACAAACGCTCTGGCAGACACCCGGAAGGCGCCGAAGGAGCGTACTCAGGCGGAGTCTCGCATGTGTAAGCATGGTGTAGTGCTGCGGCGGAGCATCAAGGAGACGTACCTCACTATTGGCTGCGATGAGGCTGGAAGAGGGCCGCTGGCAGGCCCGGTGGTGGGCGCCGCCGTGTGTCGCATTCCACTCTCTAGCTTTAACAATGAACTGAGCGCCGTGTATGACGCGCGGGAGGAGTTCCAGATCTTTGATAGTAAGTCCTTGTCCGAGGGACAGCGCAATGTGGTTTTCCAGAACATTACAGGTTACGAGACGCTATTTGATTTAGTCGCGGACAAGGCGTTTGTGGTGCATCACGCAAGTGGTGACGCTGCGCCGGACAACGTCCTGACAAAGCGGTTCCCGTCCCACATCAAGCTGCAGAAGCTTCCATTCAAGAAACTCCTGTCAATGCAGACGCCGTATTTAATCTCATACCATGGCCAAAACGTATGTGGGAATTATTTATACTTGTGGGCGATTGGTATGGCGAATCACGCGTATATAGATATGGCCAACATTTATGTGTCTTCCATGCGCACAATGCACCGCTCCTGCTTTGCTATTTGGCGCATGTTGAATGATACGCGCTTTTCCCTTGAAAGGGCGCCGCGGCCGAAGCATTGCTCCATCGCACAATACCTCTTTTCGCGCTACTGCGTCGCTGCCCCCCACGACTATCAAAAACGTTATGTGGTCCCGTCGCACGTTGAGCTTGTGCGGGGGGCGACAGATTTTTTTGATATGGAGCCAGTGCAGCCGCCCCTGGTTCTGGTCGACGGACACGCTGCCCCCGAGGAGACACTAAATTTTTTTACCGACATCCAAACCGGCGGGTGCGTGCAACCCATCATTGAGGGTGACAAGCGGAGCTTGACAATAGCTGCGGCCTCGTGCCTTGCGAAGGTGGCACGCGATGACGTCATGAACTACGTGAGCACGCTGTATCCCAGGTACCAGTTTGCGGAGAACAAGGGCTACCCCGTGGAGTGCCACATGCGTGCCGTGCAGCGATACGGGGTCTCCTCCATTCACCGTAAGTCGTACAAGCCGTGTGCGGCAGCCATCACAAAGCAGCTGAAGCGCAAGGCGAAGGAGTCCCAGACATGCAGCTAAGTGAGTGAACAAAAAGAAAAAAAAGAAGAGAGCAAAAGAAGAAGAAGAAAAAGAAAAAACACCGGGTGTATAGATAGATGGAAAACTC
>NW_021704607.1:0-13667 GCF_003719485.1 Trypanosoma conorhini | reverse complement strand
CGCGGTACTTGCGTGTTTCGTTCGAAACGCGGTTCAGGACGGAAATGACATGTTGATGCAGCTGCTTGGGCTCCAGATCCCCAAAAAGGCCGCGCTTCCGCCCGATCGTGGTGGATACGGAGACAGGTGCTTCTCGCCGGTTGCCCCATAATTCCGACAACGCCTCGAGTTGGCGAGCCGTGAAATGTGCAGAGGAACCGCCTTTCCCTCTCGACGCCGTCGGAACAGGGGCCGCGGGAATGTCAGGCACCGTCGTCGCCACCACCTCGCGGAGGTGTTCAAGAAACACCGCGGTCTTCTCTGGGCAGTGTCCCACCACATGCTTCAGTCGCTGCATGGCCTCCCGCGTGACAGCGACACCGTACGGAATGCACGTCTCCGAGGCGGTGAGTCGGACCTTTGGGGCGGCGGCGGCGGCGGCGGCGGCGGCGGCGGTAGCGGTCCCCTGCCCCGCCTCTTCCCCTTCTGCTGGCTCCGTTGCAGCTGCGTGGATGTCTGCCACCGCCCCACTCGATGACGGCGTCGCTGCCGACACCTCCGGCACTGGGGGGGAGGACTCCAGCTGCGGCTGCCGGGCGTGCGCGCCCCTACCCTCCTCCTCTTCGGCCGCCTGCGTGGCCCCACGCGCCCCTGCATCGGGGGGCGGCGGTGCGGCGGCCTCCGCCGGCGGGCTCACGCCGAAGCGCCCAAAGCGCTCACGCGCCGCGCACAATGCATCTACGAGAGCCTGCGGAATACTACGTCTATGCGCGGGCCTCCTTAGGCTCCCTGGCACGGAGCTGGTGCGTTTCGGCTTATCCACTCTGACCGCCCTCAGTGGCTCCATGCGCCCAGAGCAAGTACGCGCGAGAGACGGCGGGCAAGGCACGCAAACGGCCAAGACGGAAAGTAAATATACACGCAAAAACAGACGGGGTATAAAGCTGCCTGCTGGCGGTGAGCCCAGCCCTTCCTCCTGTTTGCTCCCTCTCTATCTGCGTCTATTTTGCTTCCGTTTCCTGCTCCCTGGCGGGTGCTGAACTACTTCTATTTTGTTTTTTTTCGTTTGTTGTTGCTCTTTTTTTCCTGCTCTTTAGCTTTTGGGTGTTTTGCTGCTCACTGAAGGCCCCGTAGAAAATCAAGCGGAAGCACAGCGAAGAGGAGGCGTCAACCACACACACACACACACACACACACGCACGCAGAGAGAGGACGGGGAGTGAGGGTGGGAATGCAGATGTCTTTCGCCGCCGCCTCCACGGAGAGAACCGGCGAAACTACAACAACAACAACAACCGCGTGAGAAAGACATCCTCTTCTGTACATAAAACACACAACTTCGTAGCCACGCACGCGGCTCCAGCCAGCCAGCCAGCCAGTCAGCCAGCCGCCGCCGCTCCTTCTTCTTCTGCCTGTTCCCGCCCCCTCCACACGGCAAGGCAGAGGTGGCGCGTCCCCATTGCCTCCGCCGCGGCCCACAAGAGACAGTCCCATCCATGCCTTCAAAAGCAGCGGCGCAGCACCGCGGAGGAGCCAAACTCGTCGTGGTCCGCCTTAGTCACCCAGAAGCCTTGAAAGGTCGGAAGTGACGCCAAAATGGAGCCCCCCACGAAGGCGGCATGACGACGCTCGGTGCGGGCAACTACATTGCAGTTGTGGGAGAGAGCGGCGTCAATTTCACTGCGTAGCCGTTCAGGGAAGCCACGCAGCAGGGAACAGCCTCCAGAGAGGTGAATCGCGTTTTCCAACATGGGTGCAAGGTCCTGGTCGCACTTACTTACGGCGTCCAGAATGAGTCTGTGGAGACCTTCGGGCTGTGTCGAGGTGCGGAGCTGCTCCATGTTGTCAATGAGGGTCTGATCACCGCCGAGGAGGTCGCTTGTGAGGAGCGCAGGGTCAAGCAGCATCTCCGCTGGCACAAAACGGTTTGAGTCAAGACTGATGATGGTGCCATCCGGCAGCTGGTACTGTACTGCACGCAGACCTGCACCACCACTACTGTTGCTGCCTCGATAGCCATCCGCGTTGGGTGCTGCCTCCTCCTCCCGCGCCTTTCTAAACAGCGCGGCACTCGGGCTGCACTCACAGTACTTTTCCTTTACGTATGCCCAAACGTCCTTGCGGTGGCTTGGGTGCACCATCGACGGCAGCTCGGGCCCTGTAGACATCATGTAACGCGTGCAGAAGTCTCCAGCGAAGTTGAGCGCGTGCGTGGCATGAAACAAGGGGTAGCCCTGAAAGACAGGAACGACATGGCACGCGTTGTGGCCCATCTCTACGGACACGCCGGAGCAGACACCGGCAGCGTACAGCGCAAGCACAGGGCTCAAGGAGAAGTGAATAGAATTCACCCCGTGTTTTTCCATGAGAATTTCCGCCATCTTTTGCCTTTGCTGACGCGGGACCAGCATCTTCTCCGTCAGCAGTAGCGGGGTGTTCACCTCCTTGGAGCTCAGCTGCAGCAGGTCATCGAGGTAGCAAAGCAGCTGCTCCATGGCCTCCCAGTCCACCTCGCCACCATCTATGACGCGCGACACATCCGTCGTGGCGCGACGGTCGTAGGCCTTCTTCAGGCACAGTGCAGCGGTCCCTTTTTCGTCCCCCTTCACGACGCACGTGGGCGCGTCAATGCGGGGCGCATCATCCCCCGCGAAGCCGATCCGCGTGGTCCAGCTGCCGACGTCCACAATCGCCGCCTGGCGGTGCACGGCGGCCACCTCGTCGGGGAGGGGGATGCTGGCAAGTATCTTCGCCGTCCCCTCCGCAATCCGCATCTTTGCCGAAAACAGCAGCAAACGGGCTGGCGACGCAGACGCAGGCGTGCGTGTGTGTGTTCGAGTTCCAGCAACGTTCACCGCACGCCAGCGCGGGACACTCACAACAGCAGCAGCCCTGCGGGACGATTTCTACTCCTGTTACCCTGCAGAGAGCAGCAAGAAAAAAAAATAATAACAATAAATAAATGTGGCCGAGCCACAGAGGCAGAAGTAAATTCTAAAGGAGAAATCGACCACAACAAGAACGACACCAACGCAGACGCAGAAAAGCGAGAGACGGAGGAAATGTTTGTATTTACATCTACACGCACACACACACGCACGTACGCATTCATGTATCCAAGGCCATCGTCCTCTACTCCCCTTCCTCTTTCCTCCGCCCGCAGAACCCCACACACTTCCGCAGTGAAGTGCCGCACGATACATGTCGGCCCAGTTTCGCCTCGGTTTGCTGCCTCTTTCCTGCTGCGGCGCACCCGCCCTCCGGGTTTCATGTTGCGCCATGGCAAAACCGGCAAGAACGAGACAAACAAAACCCCCAACGCACATTATCGGTGGCGCAGCGTGTTGGCGGCAATCCGCTCGTCCCTTGAAAAGGGGCGGAAGTCTCTCTTTGTGACACTCAAGTAGTCCCGCTCTAGCGGCGGCAACGGCTCTACGTACGGGTGCACGCGCTGCATGTGCGAGAAGTTGTAACTCTTCGACGACACGCCCAACGCGGTGTTTAGTGCGTCCTGCACAAACAGTGGCTTCGTGATGGCGAGTGGGTCGACACCGTCCGGGCCCCAGTCGCGGCGCGTTTCATTCATCGTTGGCCGCGTCGCGACGTCGGCGTCCCACTCGCGCAGCATGTAGAGCTCAAACTGCTCATCCAGCGGGAACTCCACACTGACGGCGGCAAAAAAAGCAAGAAACTCCTCAAGGCTCACCGTGCCGGCATCGTACGGCTCGGCGGCGGCGGAATCGGCCGCGTCAGCGCCCTGCGCGTCCCTCGCGGCGCGGGGCGGGGAGGCAAACGTGACGCTGAGGTCCCCGCGGGTCCCACTGAGGGCGTAGCGCTCCTGTAGCTCACCGCGGGAGACTTCCCCCCGCTCATTCTTTGGCAGCACCTCCCAGGCGCGCAGGACGGCCTTGTGGCGTCGGAGGTTCAACCCGGTGAAGTGGCGCACGAAGCGGCTGGAGGTGATGTAGCCGTCCCCGTCGTCGTCGAAGGCGGTGCACAAGTAGTCCGCCTCCCCGTCGCGAAACCGCATGCCAAAATCCCGCAGGAGGTCAATGAAGAGCTTATGCGTGACGCCCTTCTCCCCGTGCAGCTTCTGCTCGTCCTCCAGCTCGCGAAACTGGCGAAGGGCCTCGACGACGGCCTTTGGGCCGCCGCCGCCACGCACTGCGGCCTTCACGCGCGCAAACACGCTGTCCTCGCGGGGGTTGTTCGTGTCGCTCCACTGCATCGCCGCCACCGCGCCACAACAGGAGCAACTAGCAGACCGTGAGGGGGCGGCGTCTCCACGCGAAGGCGGTCGCAGCAAAAGAAGCAGGCAACCAAGCAAGTAAAAGCAAAAAAAAAACGAAATGGCCTTCTAAAGAGTTCCACCGCGGAACTACAAAACAAAAAAAAAGAGAGAGACAATAACGGCAAAAGCAGGCGGAGTGAGGCACGCAAGAGAGGCATGGACCGCAGCACCGCGAACACGCGTCGTTGCCCGCAGTCATATAACTAAATAATATATATATATAAAAACAAATACAATGCGTATCTTCCGAACACCGACGGTCGCCCTCTGACGGGGGCGTTTCTCTCCGCCGCCGCAGCTGCGCGAATACTTCAGTGCCGTAAAAACCCGAAAAACCGCGCGAGACACACCGCAAAAAAGAAAAGAATACTTAAAAAAAAAAAAACGAGCATCTTGATGCTCGAGCCAGCAAGGCCAAATGTGAAGAAGAAACGACTGCTTGATCAGCAAAAAAAAAAAAGACGTCTTAAAAGATGCTCTCCAACTTTTTGCCAAAGGGGGCGTGGTAGTCGCACCACCGCCTCTGGTACCGCGCCGCGCGTGGGTCCGTCAGAAGGTTTATTGACGCACCGGTGGCAGCCGCGCTGTTGTTGTGCCAAAAGGCGACAAACTCCGCGATGAGGGCGCAGAGCGAGGCGGCAGTCTCCGCTTCGCCGTCGCCCAGAAATGCGGCGTACTCGTCCTGCTCATGCAAGGCAGGGTCATGGGCGGCGCAGCGTTCCCCGCACGCGAGCACGTCGTCCAACTCCTCCTCCGCCCCCCAGGGCCGCACACCGGGGAAAAACGGCAACACCAGCGCCCCGCGGCCGCTGAAAAACTCCTCCGCGAGGAACGAGGCACAGCTGTCGTCCACCAGCAGCGAGGTGGCGGGGAAGGCGGTCACCGCCAACGGCTTCTTCCGACCCTCCGGGCCGCAGCAGTGTGTGCTGCCAAACGCAAATGCCAAAGGCACAGGCATCAACGGCCCCAGCACTTGAGTCGCAATGGCTTTTGCGTAGGAGGGTGTATTGCGCGTAAACACGCCCACCTGAACTGCCACGCGTGTGGTGCTGAGCTCCCTGCCCACGCAACGCAGGAATTCGCCCAAGTGAGGGCGAACTGTAAGGATGCAGTCCCGCACGTGACGCCCCCGCTCCGCGTCGTAGTAAGCCAAGCTGTGCTGCGAGGCAAGAACACCGCCAACGGCTGTAAAGGGGTAGCTGGCGGAAAAGCGGCGACAGCCGGAGAGCAAAGTGTTGTCAATGTCAAGTATGACACACACAGGGACTTTGCGGCCGAGGTGGCTCATTCCGCCTCGCGTCTCCGCAGCAGTCCCAGCCGCCTTTCCTGGAAGGAAGCATGTCGAGTGTTGCAAGGGAGGGAGTGAGGGGGAGGGGGCAAAACAAAAGCAGCAGAGACTATATATATATATATATAGGTGGGGGGCACAGTGCGGCGGCAACGCACCCGTGGCAGCAAGGAGAGGCCCCCACCCACCTCCACCCCCCACACGCACACACACAACAGTAACAAGAACAATATCAAAGAAGACATGTGGAAGAGGGCATCGTCGTGCAGCATTCAGAAGCTCGTCTTCGTGACATTCCACCTCAGCGTGCATTCACCGTTCCACATCGGTCAGTTCCTCAAAGTCGTCTGAGTAGTACGCCTCCACGACTTCTTCCTCGCCCTTATCCGTGCTATTTTGCGGGTGTTGCGTCTCCGCCTCCGACAACCATGGCGGCACGCCCCGCCCTCTTGTTGAGGACCCACAAGGCTCCAGCTGCAGAGAGTCTAGGGCAGCCATGAGCGCTTCCCTTGCGCTAATCTCCGCTTCATTTAAAGTCAACGGGCATGGTTCCATGTGCCGCGCCGCCGCGTGCCTCTCTTTCCCCGCCCTATTACTTTTTTCGCCTCTGCCTCCCTCCCCATTCCTTCGGCGTCGTGACCGCCGCCCTTTGTGTGGCACCTGCTTCTGTAGCGGCGGCTCCTCCGCCTGCATGATGCGCTCCTCCATCTCGCTGCTGAATAGGGGGACGCCGCCGGGATCCACGTCGCGCGGGCTGGAGCCTGCGGGGGCCGTCGTCGTCGTCGACGACTCTGCCACCGGCGGGCCATGCTTGAGCGTGCGGAAGAGCTCCTGCACGTCGCAGCTGAGCTCGTCGAACACGGGCGGCATGACGCCGCCAATCAGCGCACGAACCTCGCCAAGCAGGGCGTCCCGGCGCTGCTTCTCCTGTCGGAGCGCCGCCACACGCCGCTCCTGCTCTTCAATCCCGCGCCGCAGTTGTTCCAACTCCATGCCGCAGGCTAGCAGAAAATAAAAAAAAAGAAAAGGTTGGCAGATCCTTTGCACGGGGCAATGAGCAAAAATACATGTGGACTTATTGCAAGGGAGCAGCCTCTCTCTCTCTCTCTCACACACACACACGCACACGCACACGCACATGGCGGCATCGCGGAAAGAGACATATGTGTCCACGTGTGCGTCAAGGAGAAGGAAACACTCCCCCCCGACGATTAAAAAATAAATAAACAAGTAAAAAAACACACACACGCACGTAAAAGCCAACATAATAGGTGATATTGCGTGGAATAATAAATGTGGGACCAACACGGCCTTCAAGAGTCGCCTCCACACACACCTATACACACACCCTAGCCCCTCCGCTGCCACTCTATGTGGCCCTCACCCCTTCTTTGCGTGGGTGTGCGTCTTAACACGATGTCTTTTTGACACAACTACCTCCCTTTTCCATCCGCACCCAACGGTGCCTCCTCTCGTCTCCACGTGTATCCGCCATGCCCCCCACCCACCCGCCCCAACAATAACCACAAGAGCACAGAAAAGAGCGAACAAAAGCAAAACAAACAACAAAAAATTTCGTGTCATTTCGCCATGAATAGCAGATATTGTAGAAGCGGCCGGCACCGCACGTGGTGACCCTCTCTAAAAACCAACAGCATCTCCTCCGCCGTCGCGCAACGCTCAACCAATGGGGCACGGTACACAAAAAGGCTTGCCGCCAGCAACGGCAACAGCCACAGGGCACAAGGGGCAGAGGAGGAGGCTTCCTCCTTTTCCTCTTCTCCGTCCTCTGCCGCCGCCTCCTCCTCCTTCGTCTCATCCTCCATCCCATGCTCCTCACTCGCGTGAATAGACACAGACAGGGGCGTACGCTCAGCAAACATTTCTTCGACGTGGTACGAGAGAATAAGGTCCCAGAAACTCAAGAGCTCCGCCGGCTCAAGCACCTCCACAAAAGCCGTGAGCATCCACTGCAGAGCCAAACGCAACGGTGGGAGGCCAAGCGCACGGGTGGCGTGGAGGCAGGCTGGGGCGGCAAAGCGTGCCACCAGCGCCTCGAAAATCCAACAGCACTGCGCCAGCTCAGGTGTGGGGCCTTGGAGCCGAAACCACAGTTGCCCAAATAGCGAGGAGAGGAGGTCGTACTGCTCTACGGTGTCGCCGGTAATGTAACACACAGGTGCGACGAGAAGTGAGCAGGAGCGCAGAGGAAAGAATCCAGAGGGCGGTGCCTTGCGCTGCCGCGGCTCAGGCCCTCCCCCGGCATTCTCCAAAAAGACTAAATAAGAGTCCAACTGTGCGGACGGGCGGCCCAACTGTCGCACGGTGTGTTTCATGTGCATTTCTGGTAGGCCCCTGTCCATGAGGAGGGAAAAGACCAACATCTCTGTCTCTTCCGCGAAAATGAAATATTTATCGCTATTACCCACAAATTGGGCATTATCCACTTTTATGATAGCCTGAATCACCTTAGCCGTCTCCTCCTGCTCCCGTGTGGCGTAACTATGACACATGCGCCGTCGAATCTTGTCACGACTGTGTTTGGTGGCAAAGGTCAGGCATCTTTCCACGCCATCGCAATGACGATTCGCTTGCAGTTCCCCACGACCTCCAAAAAGTGAATTCCCATCCGTAACTACAATAGGAAGCTGCAACGCACGCGCGTACAACAAACGGCGCAAGGAGTGACTTACTCTACCACGCAGGGCTTTGGCCACCGCTTCTGGAGTATTACCATGCTGCAAAAAAATATCAAGTTTCTCTAGAGCATCAGACGCTGATGATTCGGTGTGAGTGAAGAACTTTGGACAGCCGTTTGAGGGATGAAGCGCGGCAAAGTACCGGCGAAGCACCGTCAGACTTGGGGCAAGCTGCTCATGCTGGGCCAGTATTTCCTGTACGGGCGCGCGAAACACCGTCAACAACCCAAAGGAGTCAATGCTATCGTAGCAGAGCGAGGGATCACCGCCAAAGACGCGGGCGGTCAGGAACTCCTCCGTGGCCGCGCTGTTGAGCCCGGTTACTAAAACGTTGTAAAGCTGAGCCACCGACCACTCCACCTCCTCGTTCTCATCACCGGCGTTCCTGTCTGGCAGTGCCCCGCTGACTGAGCGTCGCACCTCTCGTTTTAGTGCATTTACGCGCGTGGATAACACCGCTCGCCACTGTTTCCGCGACTCGGCAAGGAGAGTGTGCAGCAGCATACACAGCGGCCGCGAGAGCTCGCTCGCTTGCCGCGCAGGACCGTCACCGCCATTCGGACTCTGATGGGACAACTCCCGCTCCCGACGCTCCAAGAGACCGTGGCGCCTGGAGTCCCAGTCCGAGTTTTGCTTGCTAACCACCACCGAAAGAGAATCTTGCATTGGCTCAGGACAGCAAGGTGGCATTTGCTCCTCCCCCCAGGCGTTGCCCTTGCTCACGGAGGTGCTGGTTCCGTTCGCGATGAGCACACCGTCCAACTTTAGGCTCGTCACCGTTGCATTCACCTCCTGCTGTGGGAAATGCGAGTTGGAGTTGGTTTCCGGCGCAGGCCTCTGCGTGGGAGTTCCCCCTTGCTTCTCTGCACCCGCCGAGTCCAACCAGCGGGGCAGCGTAGCTCTCAGCGTGGCTGAGGGCACCTCTCGCGGCTTCCCTCGCTGCGGCAGGCGAACCTCCGGCACGGGCGTCGCCCTCCCTCCGTAGGGCCTCGCCCACGACATGCTAGTAACGCAACCCAGAGATAGGTCCCACGGATGCAAAGAAGAAAAATTAAGAAAAAAAAGCATAAGTAAAGGGAGCAGGAGATGTCAGGTGTTGGCTGTGTAAATAGCGAGCATTGGAAAGGGAGGGGAAAATGGAGCGCGGCGGACAGACAAAGAAACCTACAGAAACAACAATAACAGCCCAAAGAGACAACCAAATAAACGCCGCGCGAGGCCCCACAGAGGTTTCGGCTGCTGTGGCTGTGCCCCTCCCACCCTCCGCTGTCCATCCATCGACGGCGGTGCACGCTTCTCGCTTTCGTGTGCGACGATTTTCTTGTGCCGCCCATCCGCACCTCAGTCCCTTCATTCAACCCCTTGATTCATACTGTACCAGCGACGGGGCTGACTCGGCCTCAGCTCCACCACAAGACTGTACCGCACCTTCTCACCCCCTTGAGCCCAATCCGACCGCACACGGTGCAGCACAGGCGAAAGGGCGCCGTTTGACAGGACGCCGGCCATATTGCTGCAGAGGACAAGCGTGTCGTCTCCGGCGGCAAGGGGAGTTGGGGCCTGCCATCCGGGAAGCGCATCAATCAGGCTTTCTACACCCATCTCATCGTATCGGTAATCGCCCGGACGCCCCGGTCGCGATGGCAACTTTCCCTGCAGATTCACCTCCAGCCCTGGCGCAGACGCCCGAAGGAGGGCTGTGCAGAGGCCGGGGTCGTAGTGCGGGCGGCAGCCGGCGCCAGGGCTGTAGCGCCAGATGCGGAAGACGGAACGCCGTCCAACGTCGCTCAAGAACTCCCTGCGAACCACTTCCGGGATGGAGGCGTGCAGCAACGTACGATGCGCAAACTCCATTGCGGCTGCCTCGAGACCGCGACAGACGTGCAGCAGCGGCGGCGGAACGCCTCGCCGTGCCTCTTCCGCGCTCCACAGGCGGTGAAGCGTCGCGGACAACTCCACCTTGGGCGGCGACGAAGTCAGCGCCTGCCCTCGGTGGCTCACGTGAAAGAGGGGGGCCACGCGCTCAAAGAGCCTAGACTCCTCCAGTGCGGCATAGGCGGCTGACGCCTCCTGGCGCGAAAAGAGCGCACAGAAAGCCGTTGACGGGGCCGTGCCTCCTCCGGTGTGTGGAAGATTGTAAGTAAGTGAAACAAAAAAAAAAAACGTGCAAATGCGGCGGCTGCTCGCTCCTTCTGTTTACCTCCGCCACATCCCAACCTCGCAGCTCAGGCGCCAGAGGTCCCAGCACAGGCAGCCACGCAAAGAAAAAAAAAAAAGGCAGATTAAAAAAAAAAGTGTAAGCGGGCCCAACAAGATGGCGCAATAATTCATAGAAAGACACGCGCAGAGACGAGGTGCACCGGAAATGCCTCAGACAATGATGGGGCAAAGCGGAGTGAGTGAGTCCGTGGGAAAGGCAACGTTGTTGTTGTCGTTTTTTTTTAATTGCTGCTTCTTTTTTCGCCAAGCTCCTGCCACATGCACACACACACACAAAGCGTTTCGCTGCGCCACCGCGCAAAACAACAACGACAATAAAAAAAACAGAACGGGATTGGTGGAAAGGGTTGATCCAGAGACAACACGCACACGTCGTAAAGAGCAAGTTTAGTCAAAAACGGAGTGAAACATGTTGTTCTGCCGGCAAATATACGGCCCATACTCCTCGTACTGCGCCTTCGTCTTGGCCAGGGCGGCGAACTCCGGACTCGAGCCCAGCATGCTCCCGCCGTACCACACCGCGTACCGCTGCCGCTCGTGTGACACAACGTTCACATCGTACGTGATGTGGCAATTCGGGTCTCTGGACGCCGCCATGTTCTTCCTCGCTCGTCGGTCAACAATGACGCGCAGGTCCTTCTGCAGCCGTTTGTCGAACTTTGGAAACATGGTGTTGCCGCCCGACAGCACAATGTTGCGGTAGAGCGGGCGGCGGCAGTCAATGGGGCACGACCACACCGCCTTGTCGACAACCTCCGGCAGCGGCGTTGTCCACTCGCTGCTAAAGATCTCGGGGTGGAAAAACAACTCGGGGCCCAAGAACTTTTCGTAGCCGACATCTACTGTGTACGGCTGCCCTGTCTTGCTGTTCACGTCGCGGTGCGTCGTGATGTACTTGGGGAGATCCCTGTCGTATGTGTCGAACTCCCTTGCGATGTCGCGGGCGATGTAGCAGTGCGCCTCCTTGATGCGCTGGGCCAGCAGCAACGCGTCGTCGGGTGGCACGGGCTCGCCGCGCTCACGCAGTCGCTCGAGGACAAAGTTTGTGATGTCACGCCCCGCCAGCGGGATGTGATGAATCGCTTGGTTCAGCACAAAGCCATCCACGATAGGTATGACGTGTGTGACGCCGGCGCCGGAGTCAATCACAAGGCCGGTGTCTTTGCCGGCAACGCCAAGCTCCTGCGCCTTCCCAGAGGTCCACGAGGCCCGTAGCGCGAGGGTGCCCTGCACGGCGATGTGCAGCTGCTTCACACCGAAGGTTTCAAACATCACCTCTGCCGTGTACTCACGGTTCTCGGGAGGGTTTGCCGGTGGCTCGGTGAGGATGAAGCCGTGCTCCTCCGGCTCCACGCGGAGGTACTTGTAGATGCAGTGCTGCCAGATACGCTCCATCTTATCCCAGTCCTCCACAATGCCGTGTTTGATGGGGTACGATAAGTTGCAGGAGCCCGCACACGCGGCGGCCTCGTCGCCGATGCAAAAGTCAAGATCCTCAAAGACGTCGCTCGAGCGACGCCGCCCCGCGGCACCGTCGGCGTAGAGGGAGGGGAAGATGTACGTCGGCTCCTCGTTGCCGGCGTAGCCCATCTTGGTGTAGCCGGTCCCGTTGTCGATGACCACCACGGGGTACGACATCGGCCCGGTGCGTCGTCTCCGTCGGGGGGTCTGCGCGCGCGCGTGCGCGTGGGCGGTGCTGCGACAGACAACTCGCTCCCACTCGCGCACACAACAACACCGAAAGAATAATAATAAAATAAATACAAAAAAGAAAATGAAAAAAAAAACACAACAAAAAAATACGTCCAGGCAAAGAAGCGCAAGACGCTCACGACGTAAAAGTGGGGGGCGCAGGAAGGAAGGAAGGAAGGACGCAAGAGGAAGGAATCACACACGCACGACGTCCCGTGCCTCAGCCAGACGGTTCTGCCCCCTCGTGTTCCCAGGCGTAGTCCATGATCTTCACACTGGAATTGGTGAGGTGCCGAATGCGGCAGATGACCTCAAAGGCGCCACGCTTCATCTGGTGCGCAAGGTCCTCGACCGCCTCAATTTTATCGCCACCGGTGAGTATGCGATACAGGTGAACTAATATCAGCTCGTCCTCCTCCGCGGTGAAGGGTCGATCTGTGCGAAAGGGACGACCGGCCTTGTGGTAGTCTGCGTTGCCGCAAAAGGCACAACGACCGTCAACGCACCGTGTGCTGCCTATCCCCACGCAGGTGCCTCCCACGCTCGCCACACCCTCAATCAGGGCAATGTTGTCGTGGCTGCGCCACGGAAATGCATCTGCCCGGAGAGAATCAAAAGAAACACCGCCACCACCATCGGCTCGGTGCAGGACGCGGCGTTCGTAGTCAGCCTCTGTGTCTCGCAGACCCACCGGCAGTGGCGCCCGCGCCGGGTCGAGTGGCCAGTTTTCCTCCTGCAGACTGTGCAAAACGATGTCGGCGTAGGCCTGCTGCGAGCGGTCAAACAATGAAAAACTGGCGTCGCGGGTGTATGTCAGTGCCCAGAGAGACACACGCGGCGAAAGTGGGGTGAGTTCGACACTGCGAGTCACAAGCCCCTGATCGTGGGCGACCAGTACAATACGAAAATCAAGCGCCGGATTACGTGCCGCCAGGGCCGCCTCCACGTCCCGGACAAGTCGTATTTCCTCCATGGGGTCGCGTGCGGAGATGCTGCGAAAGAAGGTCACCGGCGTCGCGGGTGTGTCGATTAACGCGTCCCAGCGTTGCATCTTGCGGGTGAACTGCGCCTGAATCGTCGGGTCGTTGAGGTCAAAGTGGGCAAAGGCGGTGTGCTGGCCGCGGTAGAGCACCCAGATGCCGACGCACTCCGGGCGGTAGGGCGGCGGGCCTGGCGGGTAGAAGCCGTGGGCGAAGCCGTCGCGGATGAAGTGCAGGACGCCATCCAGCGTGCAGCGACTGAAGTCAAACGGGTACGCCTCGGTGCGCAGACCCAACTTGCCCAAAATAAGCGCGGGACCGCACCACCCGCCCATGGAGACGTACTTCCGCGGCATCCGCACCCCGGCGAAGCTGACATCCCGCAAGAGGGCGGAGGAACGCAGCATCGCACTATGCGGCGCGCTGTCTCTCGCTCGCCCTCCCCCTCCTTTTTTTTTCTTTTTGTTTCCCCAGCGTCTACTCCGCCCCACCTCCCTCTGCGCGCCCCCAATAAAGGA
>NW_021704601.1:2161-13778 GCF_003719485.1 Trypanosoma conorhini | reverse complement strand
TGCCGGGCAAAGGCACAGAGATGTGGGCGCCGCAGGAGCCTTCGGGCTGAGAGGGCGGATGGACGCAGCGTGCGGGGAGTTGCGCGGGGGCGGCGGTCTGGGGCCTTTACGCTGTTGGGCGTTTTTTATTTAAATTATATATATATTTTTAAGCAGTCGGGAGGAATTTGTTTGGGCTGCGGTTTGCGGCGGCGGGTGCGCATCACACTACCGCCGGCGCAGCGAAGCAGCAGCCCGGAGAGTGAAGGACGAGGGTGTATACTTTAAACGATTGGGGGAAAACTGTTGCCGGTGAGTGTTCGTGGGGGGGATATTATTTGCGTGCGGGGAACACGGCAACGCGCACGCGGCGCGGAGGTGCCGCAATTCTGTTGGTTTGGGCCGGGCGGAGGAGGAGGAAAGGGAAGAGGTCCTGTTGGGGCAACACGGTGTGGCAGCGGCACGTGGGGAGGCCGCACAAAAAGGAAGAAGGTACCGTGCGTGGTGGATGAGGCGGCTTCGTGCTTCTCCCTCTTCCCCTCCGTGGCGCCTCACTTCCACGGGCACCGCGGCGCGGCTGGGGGGCGGGCGGTTGCGTTTGAGGCGGCGGCGGCGGCGCTACTGCGGGGGTTTATTTTGATTTATATTTTGAGTTCTTTTTTGCGCCACGCCGCACTCCTGCTGCACTGCGCTGAGGGAAGTGGGGCCGGCGTTGGGCGATTTGTGTGGTGGGGCCTGCGACGGGAACTGCGCTGCGGGGATGTGCGTTGCGTGTCGCCGCTGTCGAGTGGTTGAAAAAAAAATGGGGGGTGGGGGAAGGCGGCGCGTGACTTGTGTTTGTGGGTTTTTGTTTTTGTGTGTTTTGACTGCCGCGGGGCGGCGCCCCCAAGCAGCGGGCCCTCGACGTGCGTTGGTGCGTGGGCGGCGCGGCAGTCGAGTTTAATTATTTATCGTGTTTTGCGTCTCACTCTCGCACTGTCGTGTCAGGCCGTGGGCTTCACCTGCATTTCCCTTTCAAACTTTTTTTTTTTAATGCTTTCGCGTGGTCCTCTTGGCGCCTCCGCGCAGCCTTCTGCTGGCGCCTCCCATGCGTGAGGCGCAGGAGAGGCCGGAGCGAGGGAATTCTGCGGCGTAGGATCCGAGGAGGAGGAGAGAGGTAGAGAAGGAGAGAGAAACGGGGCTGCGCGTTCGGGGCGGGGCGCTGGGTCGGTGTGGGAGAGGCGGGAAGACGCGTGGGGGAAGAGGGCAATTTGTAGCACACGCATGAGAAATGTCTCCGCGCGGTACTGCGGCGTCGGCGTCGGCGTCGGCAACGGGGGCATCGCCGCCGTGAAGGGGAACACGGGCGGGTGCTGCTCCACTGCCGTCCTGCAGGAGATGCGGCGTCGCTTGCGGCACCACAAGGGGCTGAGCTCCACGCGAAAGGAGTTGCTGTTGCGTGAGTGCCACTACTTTGCGGTGAGGGAGCGGGGCGGCGCCGCTGCACCGCCGCTTCCTGCGGCGAGTTCAACGGTGACGCGGCACGGCACCCGTGGGGGTGGTGCGCCCGACGGCCGCCGCACGAATTCCCTGCACCGTGTGCTGCGGCGCATGGCGGAGTTCATGGCCTCCACCGGGGGGTGCGGTGAGTCGCTTGTCCCGCTGCAGAGCGGCTACGGCGGGCTGGCGCCGGCAGCCGGGCTGCGGCGGAGTGAGCTGGCGATGCGCTACGCGGAGGCCGCCTTTGCCGCCTCCAGCGACCGGACAGCGTCCATCGTGGCTCTCGCGTTTGGTAGCCACCCCCGCCGCGGTGAGGGGGCCGCGGCTCCTTCCGCGCCCGATGACGGTGCCGCCGCCGCCGCCGACGACGACGACGACGACGACGAAGACAATCGCCACAATGACGCGGCGGCGGCGCCGTTGACGTCGCTGGAGGCGGTGGCGCTGCTGCGGTGGTGCGCGTGGCACTTGCGAACCGCCTTGAACGGCCTGCAGACGGACGGCCCCGTGCCGCCGGACTGCATGCAGCTGGCGGTGGCTCTGATGGCGCGGCTCCTTTGCCTGATAGTGGAGCGTGGGCTACGCGGCGGCGCCGTGGAGACAGTTGCGGAGGAACTGGAGCTGAGCGACGTGGGGTATGCGGTGGCGCAGCAGGTGTTGGCGGTGCTGTCTGCGGGCGCGCCTCTTCTGCCGCGTGGCCGCGTTCCGTCTCCCACGCCGGAGCTCTCCGACGAGGCCGAGGACGGCGGTGACAGCCATCGTCCGTTGCCCGGGGCCGGGGCTCGGGCGGGGGATGAGAGTGGCAGCTGCGGCGATCCTGCGACGACGGGAAGTGCGCCACGTGGTGCCGCGGATGCCGGCTGGCGTGGCCTCTTGCGCATCTCGGCGGAAGTGCAACAGGCCCTGCTCTGCAGCCAGCGCGAGCGGTGGGAGCGGGCGCTGGAGTTGCTGCTGCGCACGCAGCGCTGGAATGAATGGCTCGACGCAACCTGCGATGCGCCTCCGCCCGAGGACGACGCACGCACGGAAGAGACAGGGACGCTTGGGACAGAGGAGCTGCGGCTTCTCTTGGGCGCCCCGCGACCTGTACTGCAAACCCTGAATTACGTGCTTGCGCAGCACGGCCAGTGGGCTGCGTGCAGGCAGATTTGGAAGGCGACGGCGGGCCGGCGGCCGCAAGCGGCATCGCCTTCGCCGTTTGCGGCGCTGCATCACCCGTTCAACGTGGATAACATCATCACTGCGCTGGCGTTTGTCAATGCGAGGCCATCGATGCTGTCGGCCGCCGCGGCGGAGGAGGGAACGAGCGACGCCCCGGAGCTTCCGGCGAAGCTGCTGCGGCTGCTGCTGCACTTGGGTGTGGTACCCCACCGCGCCCTTTCCGCGGCGGAGTTTGCCGCCCTGCTGCGGCAGTCGTTTGGCCTCCCGCTCGGCTGCGGCTCGGTGGAGGGGATTTTGTCGCCGTCGCTTGTCTGGCGCCGGGCGGCGGCGCACCCGCACCGGGTCCGCGCGACGCTGTGCCTCCTCTGCTTTCAGGTCGTCGTCAAGAGCGGCCTCGCGCACACGCTGGCGGTGGAGGACCTCTACGCCGTGACCAGCACGCTGCGCCGGTGCCTGCAGGGGCAGACGCGGCGTGCCGCCGCCTGCGAGGCGGGAGGCAGCGGGGAGGAGGAGTCGGAGGAGGCGGAGGAGGAGGGCGCGTTGGGGCTGTTGCCGGCGACGTTCGCCGCCGCCACCCGCCGCACGGCGATGACGTCGGCGGAGGCGCACATTTGCGCCATCACGGAGGTGTTTCTCGCGCGCCGACGGGAACTGCTCCCCGCCCGGCTGGAGCCGGAGCCTCGCGGAGAGGCCGGCAGGAGAGCAATACGCACGGAGCCGCAGCCACACCCCCCTGCGCCTCCCACCACCGTCGACAAGGAGAGGAGGCTGCACAGCGGCGCGAGCAGAAGCAGCACGGTCATGTTTTCACTTCTCTCACGGGAGCTCATGACACTTCTTGCGATGACGCCTTACGGAAACGCGGTCGGAAGGACATGGCAGGCGGCGCTGTGCGCTATCGCCAGTGAAATTGAGCGGGATGGCCTGGACTCCCACTCCGCAAGTGCCGTGGAGGGCCTTGCCAACGCAATGGCAAAAAAGGTACTGGAGCCTGGTGGGACGCACCTGCTTGAGCCGCTTCTGCGTCTTGCACCGTATGCGTCACCGTTCACCGTAAGCGCGATCATACAAAGCCCAGTGGGAGGCCTACTCACGTGGGAGCAGTCACTGCGGCTGCTTCCGTGCACGCCATGGGCCTCAAACGTGCAGCGTCGCCTATTGCGTCGCGTTGTGCAGGAGCGCGACGTCAGCGAGTTACCCCAAGTGCAAAGTCTGATGCAGACCGTCACACTTTCACCGCGGCTACTGCATGCCTGCCCGGCACTCGCCACAGATATGCGTATGCTAACAATCCTCGCCGAGAGAAGCTGGTGCCGGGCGCTGGAGGTGTATGCGCGTTCGGAGTCGCGGGTACAGTGGGCCTGTGCGCCCCACGTGATGCGGCTAGCAATTTTGGCGGACGTATGGCACTCCCCACGCGGCGCTGACCGCGAGGCGCTTCGGCCTCTGTTGAGGGTGGCGGTTCGGGCGATTGGCGGGGAGCGTGTCGCGGAGGATGTGCTACGCGCCAGCCTGCAGCGTGGGATGTGGGCCACCGGCATCGCCTTTCACCAGTTTCTGCACACCGAGCAGCCAGAGCTGCTGCGGCGGAACCGCAGGATGGAGGCGTACGGGGCCCAGCTCTGCAAGGGGCTCCTGTCGCATTCTGCCCTGGCCGGCACCATAGCGGAGGTGCTCAAGTGGGCGCGGGCGGCGAACTGGGCGGCGGCGACTGCGGCGTTCATTCGCTACGCGGCGGAGGGCAACCCGGCGTCCGAGCCACCGCCACGGCAGGGATCGCGGGCGGCCCCGCCGCGCTGGGAGGAGGCCCTGTTCCCCGCGAGTGTCCCGTCGCAGTTGTCGCACGTGGCACACACCGTGCGCTACAGCATGTTCTGCACCCCGGGCAGGTGGCGGCAGGCGCTGGCGTGGTTTCCCCCCCGCACGTTGCCGTTGCCACTACACCACAGCCTTCAGCTGCAGTTGCGCACGGGCGCCGCGGTGGACTCCGCCGTGTACGCGGCTGTCGGAGAAGCGACCGACGTGCCCGATGCACACGGGGAGCGCGCGAGGGACGAGACGACGCCTCGCCCGCTTCCGTCGCCGTTGTCTATGTCTTTGGTGCAGATCGCGCTGCAGGAGAAGCTCCACCGCACAGCGACTCCCAGCTATAGTGCCTCTGTCGAATCCGTCGAGCAAACCTTGCGGCTGCTGCAAAAGCGAGGTCAGTGGGAGCAGGCAATGGTGGTGTGTGAACACGCCCTTGCTAACCGCTGCTTTCCACACTCCGCCAGCGCGATTCTGCTGTCTGCGTGTAGCTCGTCGTGGGAAGTGTCGCTGAGTTGTTTTGCGCACCTGACGGGGCGCATGCGGCCGGATGCAGTCACGGCGGCCCTGGCCCTCAAGGCGTGCGTGCAAGGTCAACAGTGGGTGCTCGCCCTGCGAATTCTTCGTCAGAGCGCGCTCACCTCCGCCGCGCCCTCCCCGCGGGTGGTGGATTATGCCGTGAGGGCGGCTCTCCTCTCCGGGGCGTGGCCAGCCGCTCTGCGCGTCGTGCGGCAGTACCAGCGCACAAGCAGCCCTTTGCTGGCGAACACCGTCATGCTGGTGTACGTGCAGTCCGAGTGCTGGAGTGACGCGGTGGAGTACTTCTACGAGTGCGTGAAGCGCGGCCTGTGCCCCGTGGACGAGTCGCTGGCGCTGGCCATCACGGCGAGTCGGGCGGTGTCGGCGGAGTACAGTGACGCCGCCCGCGTCGTCGGGGTCATCGCGTCCGCGCTGGAGGACTTCTGCCACGTCCACGGTGTGGTGCTGCAGCACGTGCTCGTGGTGTACCGCGGGATGTCGCGCGGGCCCGTCATCTGCCCGGACCCCGACGTCTCCCTCGTCTCCCTCGCCCACGCCCCCCCGCTGCTGCCGTGAGCTGCGGCGGCGCGCACCCGCCCCGGCGCCCAAGCAGCGTGCGTGCTGCACGCACGAAGGAAGAGGCGACATACATGCGCCTCTCCCCCCTTTCTCCCCCTTCCCCACTCCGCCGCCGCCGCGTCTCTGGCTGATGCGTTTTGCCCTTCTCCCCCTTTCGCGGTTGTTTCTTGTGGAATGCGCTGCGGCGCGGCTCCTGCACTTGTCCGCTTTTTTTTTTTTGCCCCGCAGCTGCCTGCGTAGGGCCGCGCGCGTGTTCTGCGGATTTTGGTGGGCGACGGCCGAAGGGTTCCTGCGAGAGCTTCCGCAGCGACAGGAAGGCGAAGACGGGAGAGGGGGAATATTAAAAAACAAAAAAAACACACAAAAAAGCGCAGGGTGTGTGGGGGCACACGGCAGCAGGCAACACCGAAGGGAAAAGAAGGGAGAAAAAAGTAAAAAAAAACGACGAAGAGGCAGAAGAAGCGACATGTCGCAGACGCGGACGTTTGTTTTCGTGACGAATATTCCCGACTTCTTGTTGGAGCCGCTCTCCGCTGCCGGCCCGAGCGGGACAACCCGCGCGCGTGCAAATCGTGACCCGCGCTACGAGCGGCTGCGTGCTCTGCTGGCGGCGAACACGTCCGGCGTGATGCTCGTCATGCATCTCGAGACCCGCGGCTACGCACTCGCTCTGTACGCCTCGGAGCAGGAGGCCCTCGCGGCATGCAAGACAACCATCACTCCGGAGCAGCCCGGCCACAAGCACCCGCCGCTGCTCCTGCGCATCCTTCGGCGGGAGCGGCCGCTGCCGTCGGAGGCGGTGTACACCCCAACGCTCGCCGTGGAGGGTGACGTCGTGGAGAAGGCGGAACTGGCGGATACGCGCGGTCTGGAGTTGGTGTACCGCGGCCGCGCGGTCGCCAAGTGGTGTCCGCACACCGTGGCGCAGGAGGATTGCCCCTTTGGCACCGCCTGCTACCGCATTCACAGACGCGCCTACCAGAAGACGGTGCTTAAGCGGGCCCGCGTGGAGGAGGCACTGAGTCAGATGGCGCCGGAGGAGAGGGCGTTGGTAGACCGCATCACATGCAGCACACGCTGCGCCGAGGAGAACGTCGTTCCACCGGGGATGGGGATGGAATTCTCGCTGCACGTGCCCCTCACCCGCGACGAGGCCGAGGCCCTTGTGGGTGGCGCGACTGGTGTGCCTCCGCCCGCGGCCGTGCTCTCGCGGGTGGAGGCCGCCTGCGCCGGACATGCGGGGCCGTACTTTGTGAAGTTCGGCTTTCCCGGCGGGGCGCCGTGGGACTGGAGCTTGCACGACGAGGCGGAGGGTCTGCCGCAGCTGCGGCGACGTGTCCCTTTCCCGGCCAATGGCGCCCCCACGCCACTCGAGCGCGACATCTTTTGCCAAAAGTTACTGTACCACTTGAATCAAATGAACTGCTTTGACACCCCCGCCGCCGCCCTTCGTGCACTTGCGCAGAGCCCAAAGGTGCGGGAGGCACTGCGGTGCCAACTGAAGACTGCCGCAGGGCACGAGGGCGAAGCGGAGGAGGCGGGAGGGGGCGACGCGGCAGCGCTGGAGCTTTGCGTGCGCCCCTGGATTTTTCTGCCCACCGCCGGCGTGGAGGTGGATGTGCTTTTGGAAGAGGGGGGCGAGCGGGTGCGCGGGGTCGTGCAGCGCCACGGTTCGCTGCGCCTCATGACATGCTTCTCATTCCTGCAAAAACACGAGATGGACTTTTCACGCTACGCCGTCCTCGGCAGCGGCCACGACGTCGACGCGGAGGCCGCCTTGGAGGCGGAGATGCGGCGTGTGGAGGCGGTTGTGAAGCGCGGCGTGGAAGGGCTGCGGCAGCATCTGCGGCAGCGCATGTCTCGCGAGGGGGACCTTCCGGCGCACGCCGCGTGGTGCTTCCGCCTCGCCGTGACCCCGACGGCGGCGGCGCCGTCACGGATGGCGGCCTGCGAGGACGCCGCAGCGATGCGGTGTGCGGTGCTCTCGATGAGGCCGTACCGGGCGGCGCTGGAGGAGTTCGCCGCGCTGCATGCCGCCCCCGCGCGGGGCGAGGCCGGGGGCGGCGGGGTCACGGACGTGGCGTGGAACACGAGGCGCCACACGTACGTTGCCCTCTTCCCCCGCGAGCTGCTGGCGCGGCTGAGGGCGTCGTAGCCGCAGCGGCACCCCCGCCGACGCCGCGTCCGACGGCAAACCCCCGGGGCTGTTTTCTTACGCCGACTTCCCGAAGAACCCGTTAAGTTGACATTTTTCTTTTGTTGGGTGCGCGCGCCCTCTCTCTCTTTTTTTTTTTCTTTTGCTGCCTGCGCCTGCCTTGCCCCGTCCTCTCTCCACGCCAGTGTTGTGTGCCCTTTTCGCCCCGACCCCCTCCCCTCCGCAACCCCCCTTCTGCCGCAGCACCTCGAGCGAAGGCGAGAGCACCTCCCACCCACCACACACACACACGCGCGCGGTCACCATGTCGCCGAAGAAGCGCCCGCGCAGCGGCCCAACGGCGAAGGCGCCGGCGGCGCAGGAGTCAGACGCGGGGCACGTGGCCACCGCCACCACGGGGAGCAGCTATGGCCGTGGCTCAGCATCGTCTCGGCCCGCGGCGTCCGCCGGCACGACGCGCGGCGAGAAGAACGTGAAGGCGCGCGGCACTGCAGAGCTGCGGCAGAAACTTCCCTCTGACCTTGAGGGTCTCGTGCTGCGCTCCACGGTGATTGCGCCCGACGTCGTCGGCGTCCGTTGCATGGCTGTCCGTCCAGGCGAGAAGGAGCTGATTGTGGTGCGCGAGAACGGCTCCATTGTTCTGTACGGCATCGATAGTTTTCAAAACGTGCCACACTTTGAACGCATCCGCCACACCGGCGGCCGCGCGAATCGCACCATCACACGTGTCCGTTACTTGCCATGCGGCCGCGCGCTGTTTCTCGCCTCGTACCTTTCCGGCCAACTGGTGGTGTACTGCGGAGAGACGCTCTCCCCGCTGCACGTGCACCAGCGCACGGGCGGAGCCATCTGGGACTTCTGCCTTGTCGGGGCGCACATCTACGCCGCCATGGCGGACGGCTCCTGGCAGCAGCTGCGGGTAGAAGAGGCGGGGAGGGCCGCGCCTGCCCTGACGCTGCGGCGCATCATTCCGAAGGTGCCAGGCGCCGATCGCGCCTTGAGCGTCTGCGGCTCGGAGCAGTGGAGCATCGCCGCAGGCACCGACGACGCGGGGAACGTCGTGGCATGGCGGCTGCCGCGCGAGGAAGCCCAGGAAGAGCGCGGCACCACCGCCACTGCGGCGGGCCCCCGAGCGGGGAAGGAGGGCGCAGCTAGCAACTCGTCTGGGGCCCGGCCAATGAGCCTCAGCGATCATGAGGCACTCTGGACCGGCCGACTGCCGAAAGGCATGGGGCTCTGTTGCGCCGTCGGCAGCGGCGCAGGTGGCGGCGCGGCCCCGGTGGTGGCGGTTGGGACGTCGATGGGAGACATCGTCCTCTTCGACGCGCAGCACGGGCACGTGTTGAAAACCTTCACACACCACAAGGGGCCCGTCAGCACGCTGGTGAGCAGCGGGGCGGTGTTGTACGCCTCCGGCTGGCACGAGTCCCTGCGCTCCTACCGTGCCGGCGCCGACGGCGAGTGGTTTCCGGCGGAGGTCAAGCGGCGCACCCACTACCACGAGGCGAGTGAGCTGCTCGTGCTGCAGCAGCAGCAACTCATCCTCTCGGCCGCGCGGGATGGCACCGTCATGTACGCCCCGGTTGACTCCGTCTTTACCTCACCCGCCATGTACCTCCCCGTGACGACGCAGCAGTTTGCCTTTGCCAAGGCAAAGAACGTCCTTCTGCAGACGCGGCATGGGCGTATTGAGGCTTTTCGCACCGACGCGGGGCTGCGTCACTGGACGCCGCTCTTCGCGTACAAGGTCCACGGCAAATTTCACATTCAGGGGCTCTGGTGTGACGAGCAGCTGCGGTACATGCTCTTCGCCACGGATGAGCGGGCGGCGCTGCTGCGTGTGCGTTGGCGGGATGGGGCGGAGGACGCCCTCTCGCTGCGCCGCATTGAGGAGGTGGTCGCGCTGCCTGTCGGACGCGGAGTGCTGGACTGCTGCTTCGTGCAGCACGGCGCCGGGGACGGCGACGGCGGAGCCGCTGCAACCGCCGCGAGCTGCTACATGCTACTAGACGACACGCTTGTGCACATCACCCTGGCGGAGGGGTACCCCGTCGTGGCGACGGCGATGCAGACATCCGACGCCGAGCCGGTTTGCGGCATCCGCCCGACGCGCCTCTTGGTTGGCGCGGCGCAGGAGCGTAGCAGCCTCATCGTGTGCGGTAGGCGGGGTCGTCTCACCTGCGGCACCGCGCCGGATGGCACCCCCGACCCCAGTAGTTTTGTTTGGAGCCGGGAGTCCACGCGCATGGCGGCCTCGGTGCCGGCGCTGCAGCACCACGCCTCGCCAACGTGTGTGGCCCTCACAGACAACGCGCGGTACGTGGCGGGCATTGAAACCGCAGCACCGTCTCTGCTGCCCCCCACGCTGCCGCACGATGTGAGGTTTATTGCCCGGCTTCCACCGCTAGCCGGTGGTCTGGCAGGTGCAACGCGCGGCGCCGTTCGGTTTCTCGCCTGCTTTTCCCGCGGCCTGCTGTACGTGACGGAGAGCTCGTGGCACATGCAGCAGCGCTGCACGGTGGAGGCCGCCTTCGTCCTGAAGGGAGACGCGCGGGTGCTGGTGCTGGTGCGCAACCTCGAGGGGACGCTGGAGGCCCTCCCAATGTGCTGGAAGGTGCGGCGCTTCGGCAACTAGGCCCCCGCGGCACGCACGCACGCACGCACGCACGCACGCACGCGCAACTGTAGGCAGGCGGGCGGAGGAGCAAAGATGCGTCGGTTGTGTGTTCTCTCGTCTCCGTTTCTATTTTTCCCGCTGGGCGCGCGTGGTTGTGGGCTTAAGGCGGGGCACAATGCGGTGGCAGATGTGAGGTGCTCGCAGCGAGTAACAAGAAAAAGAAAAAAGGAAAAGCAACAACAACAAAAAAAAGGAAGAGAAACGAAAAGAAAGGAGGAAAGAAACAGAAATACATACATACATATAAACAGAGGTCAAATAAAGTCGTTTAACCCGGGGTATGTTGGCACGACACTTGCGTGTGTGTGCGTGCGTTTCCGCCGGCGTCGCCGTTGCTGCTGGCGCGGGGCCGAGGAGTGGAGGAGGGGAGGCGGCAGATAAGTGGGAGCGCGGAGGTAACGAAAGGAATGGCGGAGGCCACAACCGTGAAAAAAGGGGGGCGGAGAGAAACTCTCCGTGGCGCGCGTCTCTTCTTCCCGTGCGTGCGTGCGTGCGCCTCTCTCTCTCTCTTTCTGGGTGCCGGCGAGCATCTCCCGTTTTTTTTTCTGTGTTCTTTTCTCTTCCCTTCTCCTTTCCGTTTGCGTCCCCGCAGTTCCGCGCGCTTTGCGTTGTGAGTCGCCGACAACAGCAGGAAAAAAGCCAGCCGTCGCAGGATGCCGCCGAAGAAGGGAGCGAAGGACAACAAGCAGGCGCCCAAGAAGGGCAAGCTGCAGAACATGAACAAGGGCGCCAAGAAGGCCACGAAGAAGTGGTCGAAGGGGCGCACGCGTGAGGCGCTGCAGAACGCCGTCGTCTTCGACAAGGAGACGATGGACAAGCTCGTCAACGAGGTTCCCAAGTACAAGGTGATCACGCCGTCCATCATCAGCGACCGCCTGAAGATCTCCGTCGCCCTCGCCGCCAAGGGCCTGCAGCACCTCTGCAAGGAGAAGCAGATCAAGCTGGTCTCGTGCAGCAGCAAGTTCCGCCTCTACAGCCGTGTCTAGGCGGGGTGGCGCCGCCGCGCTTGGGGGAGGAGGAGCGGGAGGGGGGCGCCTGCGCGGAGCCGTGCGGATAATTATTTTTCATTTTTAGTTTATTTATTCATTTTTCTTTTTCTTTTCCTTCGGGGGTGGGGCGGCGGCAATGCGCGTGGAGGTCGCGGTTGCCTGGGGGACGTCGCGCGGGCGTTGTCCGCCGCCTCGCCTCCACCGCACCCGCAACCCCGTTGGGTGCGGAGAAGGAAAGAAAAAAAGATAAAAAAGACAACCAAACAACAAAAA
>NW_021704601.1:0-2136 GCF_003719485.1 Trypanosoma conorhini | reverse complement strand
AAAGAAAGAGAGATGGGGAAGCCAAAAAGAAGAGCTGAAACTCCCCTCGTCTGCAGGCCTCTGCACACTTTGGTATGGCGCAGCTGCACGCACACAATTTGTGTATATATTTATATCTCCCCCTCACTTGCGCCTCTGCGTGAACGTGCGCCGTGGACGCGCGGGCACGTGTGTGTGTGTGTGGCACAGTAGCAAAGTGGTTGTTGGTCGCTTTTCTACTAGGTTGTGTGTCTGTCTGTGTATATTTATATATATATATATATATATACGGCTACACGAATACATAAATACGTAAGTAATTATTGATTTTTGTGTTTCTGAAGGATGTTGACCCGTCTTCGCAGTGCGGCGGTGCGTGGGGCCGCCGGCGTACGCGCCGCCTCCGGGGCCTCCACCGCGGATCACAAGGGCCGCGTCGGCTACGTCTCGCAGGTTATCGGCGCCGTCGTGGATGTGCACTTCGCGGAGGGTGTACCGCCGGTGTTGACCGCATTGGACGTGGTTGACAACCTCGGCCGTGACGAGCCCCTGACGCTGGAGGTTGTGCAGCACTTGGACGCCCACACGGGCCGCTGCATTGCGATGCAGACGACCGATTTGCTCAAGCTGAAGTCGAAGGTAGTCTCGACTGGCGGCAACATCTCAGTGCCTGTAGGTAGAGAGACGCTTGGGCGCATTTTCAACGTGCTGGGTGAGGCCATTGACCAGCGTGGCCCGGTTGGGAATAAGCTGCGCATGCCCATTCACGCCGTGGCGCCCAAGCTGGCGGATCAGGCGGCAGAGGACGCCATCCTTACGACTGGCATCAAGGTGATTGACCTGATTTTGCCGTACTGCAAGGGTGGAAAGATTGGTCTCTTTGGCGGCGCTGGCGTGGGTAAGACGGTTATTATCATGGAACTTATTAACAACGTTGCCAAGGGGCATGGTGGGTTCTCCGTCTTCGCCGGCGTTGGTGAGCGGACGCGCGAGGGGACGGACCTCTACCTGGAGATGATGCAGTCCAAGGTTATTGACCTCCAGGGCGAGTCCAAGTGTGTGCTGGTGTACGGGCAGATGAACGAGCCCCCGGGCGCCCGTGCCCGTGTGGCGCAGTCGGCGCTGACCATGGCCGAGTACTTCCGTGATGTGGAGGGGCAGGATGTGCTGCTCTTTATCGACAACATTTTCCGCTTCACACAGGCCAACTCTGAGGTGTCGGCGTTGCTGGGCCGCATTCCCGCCGCCGTCGGCTACCAGCCCACCCTTGCGGAGGATCTTGGGCAGCTGCAGGAGCGCATTACCTCCACCACGAAGGGCTCCATTACTTCTGTGCAGGCTGTGTACGTGCCCGCCGACGACATCACCGATCCTGCGCCGGCCACAACCTTCTCCCACCTCGATGCCACCACCGTGCTGGATCGTGCCGTCGCCGAGTCTGGCATTTACCCCGCCGTGAACCCGCTGGAGTGCGCCTCGCGTATCATGGACCCCGATGTGATCAGCGTGGACCACTACAACGTGGCGCAGGACGTGGTGCAGATGCTCACCAAGTACAAGGAGCTGCAGGACATCATTGCGGTGCTCGGCATTGACGAGCTGAGCGAGGAGGACAAGCTCATCGTGGACCGAGCGCGGAAGGTGACGAAGTTCCTCTCCCAGCCCTTCCAGGTGGCCGAGGTGTTCACCGGCATGACCGGCCACTACGTGCAGCTGGAGGACACCATCGAGTCCTTCTCCGGCCTGCTGATGGGCACCTACGACCAGGTGCCGGAGATGGCCTTCTACATGGTCGGCGGCATCACCTCGGTGCTCGAGAAGGGGAAGCGGATGGCGGAGGAGGCCGCCGAGCTCGAGAAGCTCCGCCGCGCCCGCGCCGCGCAGGCCAGCCAGAAGGAGTAAACCCAGCGACTCCCCCCTTCCCCTGCGCGGCGGCGGCGACGAGAGCGCAGCCGAAGCAGAGGAGGAGGATGAGGGGGGAGGGGAGGGAGAAAAGGAGCGAAGGGGAAAGGGAGTGCGCAAAAAGTAAAAGTAAAGGAAAAAAAAACGGAAGGAAATCCCTAGTGCCGCAGCAACAAATGTCTCCATTCCACACGGACAAGGAAAACAACAACCACCACTAAATAGAAGAAGTAAAAAAAAAGAAAAGAAAGAAAA
>NW_021704600.1:2855-13778 GCF_003719485.1 Trypanosoma conorhini | reverse complement strand
GTTGTTTTCTTTTTTCTTTTTCTTTNTTGCGTTTCTTTTTCTTCATTGCTGTGGGGTCAGTTTCAGCCCCTGGGGGACATCGAAGTTGCCTGTGCTGAAGACGTCGATTGTGTTTTCCCCCTTTTCCTTCTTTTTCTTTTGCGTCGTGTGGGTTTCTGTGCGTATGCGTGTGCGTGTTGTTTTTGTTTGTTTATGTTCCTTTCTGCTTTTTTTTTATTGGGCGTGAGTATGCTGGCTGGGGTTGTGTCGTTGCACGAGTCTTCGTGTGTCGAGTTCCAAGTATATATATATATATGTATATATGACCTTTTCTTTCTCCCTCTCTCTCTCTTTTTTTTTTCTGCGTCCCACGTGTTGTATCGCCACTGCCTGCTGTCGCCTTCGGGTGCGGAAGCCGTCGCGCATGAAGTCTTGCGGGGTGTGGCGGCTCAAGTATTTGCGTGCGTCGCGGGTGGCCTACGGCGGCTCGGTGGCCGCGCTGTTGCGCGACTATCTGCAGCAGGGGGCGGAGACGCACGCCGCCAATCTGCCGGCGTCGCAGAAGTACTTCTACACGCAGCGGGGGCAGCGTGACGCGCCGATCTCGCAGAGGCACCAGATGGCTCAGCTGCGGCTCGGCTCCGCGCAGGTGTTGACCTCGACGGCGGGGAACATCGCCAATCACAACGAGGCGCACCCGCTTTACTACTCCCAGACCTCCCCGCGGGCGGCTGGGCTCTGCGTGTCTCTCGTCGTCGCGCTGAATAAACTGCGAATTCGTCGCCTTACGGAGCTTCAGGGCGCGTTGATTCCGACGCTGCTGCGGGGCAAGCACGTCATTGCGCACGCCGAAACGGGAACCGGCAAGAGCTTTGGCATGGCGCTCGCCTGCGCCAATCGAATCATACGGCAGAAGATTAACTACCGTCTCCACACGGTCATCATTGTTCCGACGGAGGAGCTGGCGTTGCAGTACGAAAAGTGGCTGCGTCACTTTGGCGGTGCCACGTCGCAGGTGGTGCAGGTGGCAATCGAGCGGGTTCCGATGGAAACGCAGCTGGCGAGGCTGCACAACATCCAGCCACACGTGCTGGTGGGAACGCCGCAGCGTATTGCCGACATCCTGCGACTCAGTCCCACGATCCTGGGCGAGAAGCTGCGCCGCAAGGTGGACTGCGTCATTCTTGACGAGGCCGATATCATCTTGGCCGCCGAGGTGCGCTTTGGGCGTCAGACAATAAGTGGGATCAGCTTGGTGGATCGTCTGTTCCGCAGTCGCCCAGAGGAGGTGCCGGCGCAGTTGATTGCGGCAAGCGCTACCGTTGACGGCCGCACGGCGCAGGCCCTCAACACTTGGATGCGCAACGACAAGGCGATACGTCTGACGACGAGTTTTGTGGAGCACACAATCCCGCAGACAATTAGCTTCTACTTCTTTGCTGCCTCGCCGCGACACCCACTCCCCAGCTGTTTGGAGCTAATCCTCCGGCTTATATGCAAGCAAGAAAAACATCCGCGTGTTCTTGTCTTTACATCACTTGAAGCAGTGGAGAAGGTGGTTAATTTCTTGAGCACACTCCAGCAGCACTGCCGCGAATTGCGTGAATGGTTGCAAAAGGACTCTAACAGAATCCTTGCGGCACCTTTGCAGTCGCTGGGGAACACAACAGGGGGCCAATGCGGGCCTATTGTGACTGGGTTGCGCGACGTGTATGTGAAGGATGATAGCTCGCTGGAGAAGCTGAACACCGGTAAGTTGTTGGTGGGTGTAGGGAGCCACGAACTGAGCCGCGGAATTCATGTCAGTGGCATCACGCACGTCATCTTGTACGGTGAGTGCCCAGCTGCAGCGGCTTTCGTGCACTGTGCGGGGCGGACTGGTCGAATGGGGGCAGAAGGTCACGTTGTAGTGCTGTATCCGCCGTCCTCGGGCCGTACTGTGCAGCAGGTGTGCCACGCGGCGGAACTGCCGTTTGTGCCCGGGCGGATTGAGCAGGTGGAGGATCTGCTGGGCACCGCGGATTTCGCCTCCGCGGAGGCCCTGGAGGAGTTACAGAAAGCGAATTCGCAGAAGCAGGCAGATGAAGCCGAGGAATACTTTGTCGCCATGGGCCTTTCAAATGCGTGACAAGGTGTGTCTCTCTTTCTCCTTCCTTGTGGCGTTTTTTTTCTTTTCCGAGTTTGCTGTTATTGTTGCTGCGCCCTTGATTTTTGCGCTTCCCCGGTCCGTTTCTTTCGTTGCCGTCCCCGGCCGAAGATTAAACCGCAGCAGCGATAATCTAACGAGGCCTCGCGGTCGCCGTACGCCTCTTTTTTTTTTATTGTTTATTCTTCTTTATTTCTGCGGTTGGGTTTGGTGTCGGCGGTAGGAGGCGAGGGGAGGGGGGGACGCCGTCGTGGCGCTGCCGCCTCTTCATCGCTGCCGCCTGCAGCCTCGCCACGGGAACGCGGCGGCGCACCGGCGTGCTGACGGGTGACATGCCAGCGGCGCGGATGCACGACGCGGGGCACGAGCTGACGGCCTACAGCCCGCAGGCGGCGGTGGGGGTCGACGACCGTGTCGACGCTCTTGTGCCGCCCGCGTACGTCCGGCTGCCGCTGCCGCTGCAGGAAACACACGCCTACCACGCAGCCCCTGCCGCCGCCGAGTTCGACGGCGTTGTCATGCGCCCCAAAGAACGGCTGGAGTTTCTTTTAGAGAGGGAGGAAGTGGACACAAAACGGGCGCTACTGAGTGGGTTGGCTGGCCAACCGGCGCACTCCACCGGGCCGTCATCATTTTCGTCTTCGTCTCCGTCGGCGGCGGCGGCGGCGGCGGCGCCGAATGCTGAGGACGCCGTCGCCTCTCGGGTCCTTGGCTCGCTCTGCGACGCCTCCCACGTGACGTCGTCTCAGCTCATGGGACAGTTAGTCTCGCACGTTCTCTTGAGCCGCACGAGCCCCACGCGGGTGGAGGCGGGGTGCATTGCCACCGTAGACCTAAACCACACTGTGTTGGGGTCCGTCGGCCGCGACGGACCCCTGCCCAGCCGTGACGCTCACGGCGACGACATCTGCCAGTTTCCCGATGAGCGGCGTGGCAGACGCAAGACGAGGCTGGCGAAGCTACGAGAGGCGGCCCTGCGCAGTCGCGCCCTCGCCTACGCGGCACCGCTGCTCTGGGTGCCGGGGTGTGGGCGCTTCCAGGTCACACGGCTCGTATGCCATCATTGTTGTCTGGGGGACCCGGACGCAGAGGCCCTCGCATTTATTTTGCGTAAGCGCCGCGCTGCTGGTTATGTCTGCTTTCTAGAATATGTCGACCTTTCATTCAACAATATCACAGACGACGGCGCTGCGGCACTTAAGAAGGCGATCAAGTACAACAAGCGCATTCAAAAGCTCTTCCTGCTGGGTAACGAGGGCCTGCAGAAGATGGAGATCCTTGAGTCGATACAGAGGCGGCTCAAACGGAATCAGGAGGGGCGAGCCAATTGGACTCTGCTGCAGCACCTGAAGTGGGTGATCAAAGGCTATTAGCGAGTCCTCCACGAGGCGACAAAGAAGGAAGGAATGAAAGCAATGAATCGTAAAAATTGCAAACGCCATGCATTTTTCTTCCTCTTCTGAGCCTGTACGGAGGCAAGTATGCCGCGGACATGTGTGGCTTTATTCTGCACAGCGTCCGTCTGAGCTTTAAAACACCAATCGTCTCATCGTCTGCTATTTCTCCTCTGGGAGGGCACGTAATATTTTTTACCAAACTCTTATTGTGTTTTGTTGCTTATTCCCCTCATGAAATATATACATATATATATATATATATATGTTTCTGTCTCTTTGTTCTTCCTGCTTGCTTCTGCTCCACTGCGAAGTGAGGCTCCTGCGCCTCCCCGGTAGCAGGAGGATGCCAGAGACAGGGGAGGAAGTGACGCCGCCAGAGACGCTCCGGCGTGCTGCTCTGGAGAGCCGCCGTGCCTGCCCTCTTCACCTGATGAAGGCTGAACTGCCCAGAGCTGCGGAGTCGCCGCAGTTGTGTGCATCACCGTCGGTCCCAGAGCTCCTTGACCTTGTGCGTGCCGTACGACTGCAGTACATGCGGTTAGTGGTGGAGATCGCCGAGGCATCTGGAACCACAACCTCAGTGGATGCTCTTGCTACGGCTTCCAAGCAAATTGAGGCCCTGGCGCACCCCATTGCCGAGCTGCAGAGAGGCATTCGAAGCAAAAACTCGCAGTGTGTACGTCTGGCACTGCGTGACCACCTTGCGAATGAGGTGGAGGCGCGGCGGCGGGCACTCTCACGCATGGGGGCAGCACTCAGCATAGCGAGGCAGTGTGGATGATGGCTTCTCGTAAACGAAGAAATAATATTAATAATAATAAAAGTGAGTGTTAACTATCTTTGCCGTCGTCTACGGTGGTAACGCCCTAATCAACTTTGCTTTCACTCCGTGTAAGGTTGCTAAGGAAGCCTATAATGTCTGGGGATCGAGCGACAGAGACGAAGCCGACGACGACGTCGGCCCTGTACTCTCCGACAACCATGGCAGAGGTGGGTGCGTTACACACGGTCAACACCTACCTTGGTACAGGTCTCAGTAATTCTCCGGAGTTTCTGAAGGAACTGCCAGAGGCGTGCAATCGGCATGTAACCGAATTTGACCTTGCTGCCTACGGCAAGGACGAGTTCACTTTGTCAATGGAAAAGAAGGTCATGGCTCGCATGTTTTCTGCCTTTGATGTGACGCAGTTGGGGTACCTGGAGGAAAACAAAATTGAACACATGTGCCGCTACCTGGGCCGTGACATGAGCGAGAGCGACATGAAACAGATGAAGAGTGAGATCAACGCCATCGATGGCCACATCACGTTTGAAAAGTTCTGGAATTGGTGGTGCTTACATCCCGAGGTCTCCGCAAAAAAGGACTGCTTTTCGATGGTGTCGCTTGATTTTGCCGTGCCGTATCACCAGCAGCAGCTCTTGACGAAGGAGGAGGGCGAGATGTATACGCCGAGTTACCGGGTCTTGTACTACTTCAGAGACGTGGAGACGGGGAAGGAGCGGCAGGTGTCGCCTTGGCACGACATTCCACTCTATGTGCGCGACCTGGTGCGCACAAAGCCTGCGTCGCTGCCGATGAACCGCTACAATTTTGTCTGTGAAATCCCCAAGTGGACGCGTGCGAAGTTTGAAATTGCCACAGGGGAGCCGTTTAACCCCATCAAGCAGGACATCAAGAACGGTGTTCCGCGGTTCTACAAGCATGGTGATATGATGTGGAACTACGGAGCGCTGCCGCAGACGTGGGAGAGTACCGAGGTCGTCTTTGAGGGGGGCTACAAAGGCGACAACGACCCGATCGATGCCATTGAGATCGGCATGACGCAGTTCAAGGCGGGGCAGGTGGGGGCCGTGAAGGTGCTTGGGATCCTCGGCATGATTGATGACGAGCAGATGGACTGGAAGGTCATCTGCATCTCGCACAACGACCCCATCTGCCGCTTTTTGAAGGACATCCACGACGTGCCAAAGTTCCTCCCAGGGTGCCTGGACGCCATCCACGAGTGGTTTCGCGTCTACAAAATTTGTCAGGGAGGCGTTGAGAACAAGTTTGTCTTCAACGGGGAGTTCAAGGACAAGACGTTTGCGATGAAGGTAATTGACGAGTCGCATTACATGTGGGGCAACCTTCGCAAGATCAACAAAAAGGAAGAAGTCTGATGAGCAGAGAATCCGGACGGACTTTTGCGAAAAAGTTGAAGAAGTGATAAGATGAGGGAAAGAGTAACCGCCTGCTGTTTGTTTTTTTTTTTTGATTTGGAAGGGATGTTCATTATTATTTTGACCACCTTCCAACCCCGCGTTTCACCGCTCGGCGCGTGTGGGTTGGTGCGTTGTCGTAATACATGGCAAAAATAACAAAAAAAAAGAACAACGAGTAAAAATTGGTGTTAGTGCAGTGAAGCGATGCTTTTTTTTTTGGCTTGCGTCAAGTGGTGTGTTCGTTGTTGTCGTAGTGTTTGTGCTCCGCACCATTATTATTACTGTTATTATTATTTTCTTCTTTTTTTTGACTGACGGGTCTGCCCGCAACCGCCTTTGCCCTGCTGCGCGCCCTCTGCCCTAAACCCACGGCAATAACAGCGAAAGTGCAAAAAGGAAAGAAAAAAAACGAAGAGAGATGGGCCTAGTGTTGAAGGCGCCGGTAAGGCCCCAGGCCCCTTAGAGGGGGAGAGAGAAGAAGGGAGCGAGGTGTGGTGGGCGTAGTAGGGCGTCTCACTTATACACATATATATATATAAACACATATATTTCGTGGTGGGCGTTGTTCGACTTCTGCGTGTGCTGTTCCCTCCGCCACTGGCGCGTCGACGGCTGCCACCACCTTCTTCTTTGCTTGCGTTCTGTCTGTCTGGGCGGGCTGGGGCCGTGTGGCGTCAGGGGGAGTTGAAAACCGCAGCGACGCTCGCGCAAAAAAAAAAAAAAAGAAGGGGAAATAAAAAAAGAGCGAAGTTGTGCAAATGGCCTGCTCAACGCGTTCTCGATGGTTGCGTCTTCTGGCGTTGACCCTTTTGCTCGCTGTTGCGGGGAGCGCGGCGGGGGTGCGGGTGAACCGCCCCGCTTTTCTTACGCATTTGGAACACGTCGGGAGGAAGCTGTCAGTCGGTCCGCCGCGCTGGAGCGGCAGGGAGTACAGTGGGGAGATTCTTCTGGTGCGTGGGGCTGAACTGTGCCCCAACACCACCAGCAGCGGCAACTGGAACGGGGCCATCGTCTTGGCCCTGGACAACAAATGCGACACTGTTGACCAAGCCGTTGTGGCCCAGGGCAAAGGCGCCTTGGGCCTGCTGCTTGCGAGCTCGAATTCTTCCCTACGCGCAGGCGGAGATGTACGTATTCCGGTGGAGGTGTTGCCAAGTAAGGAGTATAACGCCATTGTCGCAACGGTGAATGAAGGAATACCAGTACACGTCTCCATTGGGCGCTCACTAAATGTCCTGCGTTTCGCTGTGTGAAGAGGGCGTTGCGACGTACTCCACCTCTCCTGCCGTCCGTATTGCACCTTGAGCCCCTCTTGTGGACGCTGGCACAACGGCGATGCTTGCATTGCTCTTTGCTAAAAAAAAAAAAAAAAAAACGATCCGCGTCAATTTGTGGATGCTCACTTTTTTTACACACTCCCTCTGCAGCACCGTTCCCTTCCCCTCTTTCCTTCCTGGATCCTGTACGCTTGTTTTGTTTTGTTTTGTTTTGTTTTTCTGAAGGGGATAGGCAGCTTACACGACTGTAAATTCGCATATATAGGCGGGAAGGAGCAAGGGAGGTGACGGCTTCTCACCGGCAGCGAAGCGAGAGGGAGGCGGTGTGGGTGTCTCTTTTCTCTCGGCTCCGATGGTTGTGGAGGCGAACGACTCGCTGCATACAGTTGTGAGTCAACTGGAGCAGCGCATGCTGGAGCTGGAGGCGCAGAGGCGGCAGCTGGAGGCGGTCCTGCGTCAAATGCAGGGGGATGAAAAGCGTCTGCTGGAGCTGAGGCAGAGGCTCGCACAGAGCGAAGAGGCTCACTAACGCCGGGTTGAGCAAGTGAGGTAGAAGAAGTTGACATTTGCCCTCTTTGTTTTTTTTTTTTTGCGCGTCTGTGTCTGCCGGCAGGTTATTGAAGCCGTAGTGGCGGAGGTGCGCCGCCACCACATTGTTGACGGTTGTGGTTTTCTCTTTTCTCCCCTTCAGCTCGCAGTTTTCGCGGCGCGACTCTCCTTCTCCTTTTTGCTTCTTCCTGTTTGGGATCTTTCCCAGCAGGGGGTTGGGAGAGTGTTGCTGCAAGAAGAAGAAAAAATGCGCCGGACGTGGCTGCTGTGCGGGCGGGTGACGCCACTCTCGCAGCCCGCCATCACGCAAGCGCTGCAGTCCACCGCGGGATGGCGCATGGAGGGCAACTTCAACAAGGGCGCGATCTGCCATGATTTTGAGTTCCAGAACTTTAGGCAGGCGATGACCTTCATGAATGCGGTTGCCGCCGATTGCGAGGCGGCGGGGCACCACCCAAGCTGGACGAACACGTACAACAAGCTCCATGTGCGGCTCACGACGCACGACGCCGGGGACCGTGTCACGCAGAAAGATATTGACCTGGCTCGGCGGATGAATGAAGTGTTTGTGAAAATGTCATCTCCCCCGCAGTGAGGTCTGGCAGCGCGGAAGCTGCGGGGAGCCACGCTTTGGCCCTCGTGGCTTTACATGCGCCTTCATCGGTGTAAGGGGGAAAAACGGACCCAAGCGAAAGGCTTCATTACTATATACATATATATATATATATATGTGTGTGTATATGTATATTCAGATGAAGTGGTGGTTTGAATCGCTTCTGTATTTTGCTCCGCCTTTTTTTTCTTCTCTCTCCCCCCCCCTTTTTCCGCCGTGTTTGGTTCCTCCTTTTTTGGTCCCGAGGGCCGCGAGGATACATATATATATATTCTCACACACATACACGCACACACCGTTTTGGCGTCGGTGGCGGCGCGGTTTGATTCCTGGAGCGATGCACTCCGACGATGCGGATGCAAGGGGGAAGAGTGATACCGATGTTGCTTCAATGCCCGAGGGTTCGGCTTCGTGTCAGGCGTTGGAGGAAATTCCTGTTGGGCACGCAGAGCGTCTTCGCCTCATGCTGCGGCAGCATGGGACGACGCCGAGCGCCTTTGACACGCACTCGTTCCTCAAGCGGGTGCTGCTGCAGCCAGAGGGTTTGATCGCCCAACAGATGAACGCATCACTGGATGATGTCTGTGCCCTCTACGGTCATGTTAGTGCTGCTCTTTTGCGCCAAGGCAACTCCCTGCCTTCTCCCACGTCGGTGGCCAGTGCCCTTTCTCGCCGCCACCGCCACTTCATTTCTACCGGGCAGGGGCCTTTGGATGCCGCCTTGAGGGGTGGTGTGGGGTGCGGCTTGATCACGGAGATCACGGGAGCCTCCGGTGCCGGAAAGACAGCGCTTGCGCTTAGCCTTGCGATGCGCGCCGCAAGCCACCCCAAAACGGACAGCAGAAGGGCCCGCACGCTGTGGATCACCACGGACGCTTCTGCGTTCCCAGCGGCGGTGGCGGCGGAGGTGCTGCAGTGGCACCTCGAAGCCCGCAGCTGCAGTAGTGACGGGAGCGGCGAAAACGCGGAGGATGCCCTTCGCAATGTGGCGGTGGCGGTTTATCCCACCCTTGCGCGGCTGCGGGAGTATTTCCCAGCCTTACGAAGCCACTTGGCACGTCAGACGGGGCTGCGGCTTCTGGTGATTGACAACTTCTCCCTTCTGGTGCGACGCAGCTTTCCGGGCGTGGAAGACGAGGTGAAGGAGCGCCACGAGGCCGTGGCAGGACTAATGAGCGTCCTAAAGAGCATCGCAGAGGAGTTTCGCGTGGCCGTTGTGGTCACAACGGTCTCGGGGGAGGAACTCGGCCACGCGTTCCTTCACGCCGTGAACACGCGTCTTCGCTTGGCGCAGTGCCTATTGGAGCCCCGAGGCGCATTGGGGGAACAAGCCGAGGGTCAACCACGGGTGACGCGTGTACTTGAGCTTGTGAAAAGCTCTGCAGCTGCGGGTTGGCGCTTTGAGTGCGAATTTGACGGAATGTGTTTGATGCGAGCACGACCGCTTGACGCCACTGCGGTGCTGCTGTTTGAAGATGCCGCACTGTTCGGCGTGGACCCCATTGGCCATGTGACTATCCCAACATTTGTCTATTGCTGACGTGGTGATCACAGAGGGGAAAGAAATGAAAGAGAGAAAGAAAAAGAGAGTGAACATGCTGCCGAGGGCGTGCTGTCCACTCCCCTTCTGCGGGGGGTGGTGTGCCTGTATCACTACCTGCTCCGCTGCATACGGGGCATCGCGACCCCCTCCCTTCTGCTTCTTGCCTTGCCCGCCCCAAAGGGGGAAAGCAAAGCGGGAGAACGAAAAAGGAAGGAACAGCCAAGCGATAACACACACAGAGAGAGAGAAGAGAACAAGGAGTATGAGCTACGACCGTGCCATTACGGTGTTTAGCCCCGATGGGCACCTCTTTCAGGTCGAGTATGCGCAGGAGGCGGTGCGCAAGGGCCTCTGCGCGGTGGGGGTGCGTGGAAAGGATAGTATCATCTTCGCCGTGGAGAAGAAATCGGTGCAAAAATTGCAGGACAGTCGGACGATTCGCAAAATCTACAAGCTGGACGAGCACATCTACCTTGCCTTTGCCGGACTCTCCGCCGACGCCCGCGTGCTCGTGAACCACGCGCAGCTGGAGTGTCAACGCTTTCGCTTGAACTACGAGGATGCCGTGGACGTTGACCTACTCGTCCGCTACGTGGCCAAGGTGCAGCAGAAGTCGACGCAGTCCAGTGGAAGCCGTCCGTACGGCGTCTCGACGATCATCGGCGGCTTCAACGAGAACGGGCAGCCGCAGCTGTGGAAGACGGATCCCTCCGGAATGAGCTCCGCCTGGCGGGCGGTGGCCATTGGACGCAACGACAAGACGGTGCAGGAGTTCATGGAGAAGAGCTACCAGGACGGCATGACCCGCGACCAGTGCGTGCACTTCACCATTAAGGCCCTCCTGGAGGCGGTGGAGAGTGGGTCGAAGAACATTGAGTTGGTGGTGCTTGAGAACAAGCGGGCAGTGCACATGAGCGACCAGGAGCTGCGCGCGTTCGTGAGCGAGGTAGAGAAGGAGCGGGAGGAGGAGGCGGCCAGGAAGAGGCGTCTCGCTGAAGAGGAATGAAGGAGGGAGAAGTTGGGGAAATGCCAATGACCGACAGAAGGCGTCGGAGAGCGCGGAAGCAAAGAAACAAGCAAAAAAGCAGCCGATGGGAGTTGCTGGGGATAGCGCAGAGCCGAGGCAAACGAGCAAACACGCAGAGAAAACCCATCCCCAACATGAAAAAGAAAAGAAAAAAGAAAAAGAAATAAGAAAAAAGCGAGTGGGCATGCGC
>NW_021704600.1:0-2830 GCF_003719485.1 Trypanosoma conorhini | reverse complement strand
GGTCGGCGGCGTGACTATATATATATATATATATGCCGAGGCGCTGCCGGAAGGAAGCATGTCTGCTCGCTAACGCCCACGTCCATTACTAGGTGCACAAACTCACGTACACGGTTTGAATGAACTGGATGCCGAGAAGCACACCTGAGTTGTTGTTGCTGTTGGTTTATTGTTCCTCGTCGTTTCAACTTTTCTTCCACTTTTCTCCTCCCTTTGTCCGTTTTGGCCCACTATTATTATCTTCTTTCCGCGAACAGAAAACTTCACGGGGTGGGTGAGCGTTTCTAATCCCCGTACTGCGATGCAAACTGCGGGCAAAGGAGGCGGGAGCGACAGGCCGGAGCTGTCTGCATTACGATAGGCAAGAAGTTGCCTCTGCTGTATCATTTCCGAGGCGTTTTTTTTTTCTTCTTGGCCGTCTAGTTTTTTTTTTTTGGCGGGTCGTCCTTTGTTGCCATTCCGTGAATGCGTCTCTGAGGAGGAGCGACGACCGGATTTTCGCCACTTTTATCGTGTGTCTCCCGTGTGACCGCTTTACGGAGGCGCTAGGAGCCCTGGGGGCTGAGTTGCCGCACGTGGACAGCAAAGACAAGGCTCCGTGCGCGCTGTCTGCGTCGCACAACCACTCGGCGGAGGTTGGGACTAGCGAGCAGAAGGGCGCGGTAGGGAATTGTCCTCTGCGACTTCCTGCTTGCCCACGGTGGCGTGAGGCTAACGTTGCCGCGACCTAGCAGGGCCCACTGCTTGGACTCGCGTGCGCGGTTGCGACTGAAGAACAGCGACACGAAGGGTCGTATCCCACACGTGTGAGTTTCAGCCGCTTTCCTTTCACCGACGGTCGGGGTTTCTTCTTGACATTTCCACGTGCTAGGGGTGGACGTGTTCTGCGGGGGCTGGCTCGCTGGCGGGTCATCAAGTTATTCTGAGACGGCACGAGGAAATGAAAAAAAGAACGACAAAAAAAAGAGAGTGATGACGCAAAAGAACAAGCAAACACGCGGGGAGCGAAGAAACTTTAATTGGTTTCGTGTTTTTGACTCCGGGGCGGGGTGCTTGCCCCCTGGAAGTGAGCATCGCTCCGCGGGGTTGAGGCAGGGCCAGTTTCTTTTTGTTTCCTCGCCCCTTTTTTTCTTCCTTCACACCCGTCGCTGGTTGCTTTGACAGCTGTGCTTTTGTCCTTAAACTCGGCATGCGCGTTGAGGACGTGCCTGTCGGTGATCTTTCCCCCTCTCCGTCGCCTTTTATTCTGTCAGGGCGTCTTTTTTTTGTTCTGTTCACCTGCGATAGGCGGAACAGGGCGCACGCGGGAAGCGTAGGGGGAGCGCAGAACTCACTGTCTGCCTACCTGTGCGACTGAGCAGCCCTCCTCTTCCCCCCTTCACTCGTGCTTTGTGAATCCGCGCCATTTTTTTCTTTTCTTCTTCCCTCCCTGTGAGTGTGTGTGTGTTTGTCTTATTCTGGATTCTCTGCAGCGCACGGCATCATTTTGCGGTACGTCGTCGCCGCGCCTACACAGCCGGAATTTGGGGGCGGGGGTTAAAGGAGGGCCCGCACCTTCAGTCGCCGAGGGACCAGAGGCGGGCACAGCTCGGAGCCACCCAAAGGCGTAACTTGCTGCAGGACCGGGGGGTCCCGCTCTCGCCCTCTCAAGTGCTGTTCCTGCCTCTCTGTGCTTGCCCTTGGCTTCTTCCGTGCCGCCTGCCACGGCCGTTGTTCTCCGTGGCGGGCAAAGCGTGAGGTGGCGCGTCACTTGCGTGTGTGTCTTTGCCCCTCGCTCCGTGTGTCCGGGTTCCCCCCGCCAGCGCCAATGCTGAGTGACGATGCCATTGCACACTTGAGCCGCGAAGAGCTCGTGGAACACCTGCACAAGGTCCAAGAATTGCTTGCCCGCGGCAACAGCCTAACGCCAGAGGAGCGGCGCCTCTGGAAGCCACCGCCGCAATCACAACAGCAGCATCCCGTTCCACGAGCTGGGCGAAATAACAGCTCCTTTCAGGTGGAACCGCATGTCTTCGTCGAGAGCGTCAGTTCGCCTCATACCAGTCCACGGAGATTCAAGCGGGTGTGGCGAGTGGGCGACGAGGCCGGCCCCGTGTCGGGCGCGCGTTTTTCCATCACGTCACAGGATGAGTTTAGCATCGGCAACACGCACAGCGGTGACACCGCCTCCTTGATCAGCCTCCTCAGTGAGATGGCGGGCGTGCAGGCGACGACGCTGCCAGACGCCATCCCTGTCGCAAGCACGGGGGTGCCTCTCTCGCAGAGATCGCAGGAACGGGCTTCCTTCTCAGTCAGCACCACCAGCTTCCTGCCGCAGCGTCCTGCGAGGGTGACAGACAAGGCTTCTCTGGCTCGCAACGAACAAGGCGTCAAGTGCATCAATCACTACCAGATAATCAAGGAATTAGGTAGGGGGACGTGCGGGAAAGTTCAGCTGGCCTACGACACGGAAAATGAAATGCTAGTGGCCATCAAACATGTGAAGCGTGTTGACACCCAACTTCGAATTGGTGGGCAGACGAATGCCCAGATGCAGTTCACCGCGCTGCAGCGCGAGATTGCGGTGATGAAAAGGCTACGGCACAAAAATATTGTCCCACTGTATGAGGTGATTGACGACCCGGATGCAAAAAGACTCTACCTTGTGATGATGTTCATAGACAAGGGGCCGATCGGCCGTGTTAACTGCACCCCAACCGGGAGTGCGGACGAGCAGGTCTGCACGCCCATTCCCAAGGACGAGTTGGCGTGGTACGCCCGACAAATTCTTGCCGGTCTTGAGTACCTGCACAAGCACAAAATTGTGCATCGAGACATCAAACCGGAAAAT
>NW_021704603.1:0-13774 GCF_003719485.1 Trypanosoma conorhini | reverse complement strand
AAGTCTTTTTTTTCTTTTCTTTTCTCTTCCCGCCCCCTCTCCGTTATTCGGTTTTCCCCCTTTTTTTTTTAATTTAAAGCGTCCGCCTTCCTTTCTTGCTTTAAATGCCTGCTGCCTTCGGGTTGAGTTGGGGAGGGAGGGGGAGAAGGGCAGCGCGCGGGGGGTGGAAGGGCCCGGTGCATCGCAGCATTTGCAGGAGGCGCACCCACACAAACACACATAAATATATATAACTTTATTTATTTACGTATACGGGCCGACGCGCACGTGCACGTCGTGCGCTGAAAACAACGGAGGCGGCAAACGGCAGCCAAGACACGAAACACACACACACACACACACACACAGAGCGAGAGAGAGGTGGAACGTGAGGCGCCAAGGCAAGCGGCGAAGGTGGTGGTGCCTGCTGGCGGCGAGCGCACGGTGCCAGACACACGCCGACGCAGCCCCGTCATTGCCTCCTCCGCTCCGCCCATGTCCCTCTCCTTGAGACCCTTTACTTTACTTCCCTCACTCAGCCCGTCTCTCTGTTGTTTGCCTACTTCTTTGATGGTTGTTGTTGTCCTTTTCTTTCCCCCTTCTTCTTTCTTCGCCTTCCTTTTCCTTAATGGTCGAAAACAATCCCTTTTTGTTGGGTTGCCTCCTTTTACTCGACTCCCAACTTCTTCCAACGCCACGACTGGTAGAGGATGGACGCAGGCGCAGGCGTGTGTGCAGTGGCAGCGGCCTCGAGGCAGAGACCTACGCCCGCCGGTTTCTAGCGCGCACACACACACACACACACAACATGCGCGCTGCACCATCAAACGCGTGCGCCGCATGCGCAACAAAAAAACTTCCTTTGCATGCGCCTATTCCTCCCTCTCCCCCTCCCCCTCCCTTTCTCTCTCTCGTTCTTTTTCTCTCCTCCGTGTTTGGGAGTATCCACGCGGCTCTCACTTCTTGCCAAGCCTATTTTTCGGGTCACTGTACTCGGTGAGGGACAACCAACCTTTGGCCTCTGCCTCCGCAAACTCCGCCGGAAAGGCGGCCTGCTGCCAGCGGAGGTAATTCACCACCTGCCGCTGCAGCTGCCGCGGGTTCAGCTGAAACGGGTTGAGTTTGCGGTCAAACGACATCGCCCTGAAGTCCGTGCCATGCTTGTGGATGAGGTTCGCCACGGCGGTGCCCTCCGCCTCACTGACGGGCCTACCGATGCGGGACTTCTGCCGCCGCGCCTGCTGCTCCGCCATCGCGTCCTCCTCCTCTAGGCGGCGGCGCGACTTTGGCCGCACCTGCTTCTTGCGCAGCTCCACGACGGCCTTGGGCGCACTCGGGTCCGTCGTGAGGCCGAGCCGGGTGAAGTTCTGCGCGGCGGTGTTGGCGCCGTCGAAGTATTTTTGCGTAAAGTGGTTGTTCGCGCCGGCCACGTCCACGCGGCGCACGTGGGCGAAGCGGCGCTTGAGGTACTGCTTCTTCCCCACCCGCGTGACGGGGATGTTCTTCCGCACCTTCCCCTTCGGCGTCACACGAAGCCGGCCCATTGTTTCGCCCACGGCAGCAGCAGCAACAGTTGTGACTGCGGCAGGAGGAACGCACAGGCGCAAAAGAAAAGAGAGAGAGAAAAAAAAAGAAGAAGCGATGGCGGAGGCGTTACTTCAGACATTCAACCCCAACTTCGCCTGTGCGGCCTCAGTCTAATACATCATACATGTATATTATGCACAGACACACACGCAGAGGGAGAAGAGAAATAAAAAGCGGGACAAGTGGCAGGGGTGGGTGTGTGCGGAAAAAAACAAAAACAAAAACAAAAACAGAAGTGCAGAGAAAGACGGAAAAGAGAGATGCTGTAATACGATAATTAGTTTCCTTCGGTGGGGGGCATCGTTTTTCAACGCGGTCGTACGTCATGCACCACGCCGCCTGAGTCGTTGCTCATCTTGCCACGTCAGTGTCGCCTGAATCTGCTGGCAGATGGACTGTTTCTCGTTCGCTGCGAGGACGGGCTGCGGTGCGGGGTGCGTGGCGAAGAACCAGCGCGAAACGCGCTCCACGACGTCCACAAAGCGAACGCGCGAGATTTGGTTGGAGTCGTACAGGGGCTGAATCTCATTCTTGATGAACTGCAGCACCATCCTCCGCTGTGCCGCGGCGGCGGGCGAGGCGGTGCGCTGCAGGGAACTCACCACCAGAGGCTCGGCGGGGCTGAACGGAAGCGGCTGAAGTCCGCCGCCGCGCGAGGCCCGGTCCTTGTGGGCCTGCATCAGCCGCAGTAGGGCGCCGCAGCGGCTCCCACGGTGCAGCGTGTGGGACGCGGCCGCGTACAGCCGGGCCCCCTCCTGCCGCAGCGCCTCGGCTGATGGCAGCGGGACGGGGAGGGCCGACGCACGCACGGCGGCCGACTGGAACGGCTCCACGGCCGCAAGAACAAGCGCCTCCTCGCGCAGCTTCCACTCGGCCAATTGGTATTCCAAGGCCTCCAGCCGCCGCTGCGCCGCACGCCGTGCCGCATCATTGACGCCGACCAGCTCCGCCGCTTCAGCACGCAGCCGCAAACAGGAATCGTGGCACTCCACAACGCGGTCCTGAATGTACGACTCGGGCTGCTCCTGCTGCGGCGACGCCGGTCCCGCGTTGGCCGCCGCCGCTGGGATCCACCGGGCCGCCTCCTTTGCCAGCGCCACCACGCGATCGAAGCTTTCCAGCTGCTGTTCTACGCCCGCCATCGGTGGCGCACGCGCCGGGGTCGCCACCACCGCCTGCTGCGCCCGGTGAAGTTGTTCCCGCTGCCACCGCAGTTGCGCCGCAAGGCGTGCGTGCAGCAGCCTCTCAAGCGCCAGCTCCGACGCCCCCTTCAGCAGACGTGACATTAGGCTCCGGCGTGTCGAGAGTCCGTGGGAGCGGCCATGCAGCATCGCCTCCCGCACGCCGTTCAACTCCCGCACCAGAAGTTGTTGCTGCCGCCGCAGGTGCAGGACCGTCGCCCGCGCCTTCGCAAGGCCCGAGGTGAGCGTCAGCGCGAGCTCCTCCTTCTCCGCGAGCGATTGCGTAAGTGCCTCCTCCTCGGTGGCAAGCGCCACGTCCAGGAGGTTCTTTTCGGCCGCGAGGGACTGCAGACGACGTCGCAGCTCTCCGCAGCTTGCCTCTAGCCGGGGCTCCTCCTCCGCTGCCTCGGCCAGCTCAAACTCCAGCCGCAGCGTCTGCTCTGCCCACGACTGGCGCCGCCCGCCCCCGCTTCCATTTTTGCTACTCCACCTGCTGCTGCAGCTCCTCGCTGTCGTCCCCGCCGTCTCCGCGTTTTTCCTCACGTTCTCATCATACTCCCGCTCTTCCTCATCATAACTCGCGTCTCGAGCGTCCGCCGGGTTTGTGGCAGACGCCGCCCGCAGCTCATCAATGTCTCTAGCTTTGGCGGCGATCTCTCGCCGCGCACGGTCGATTGCGCCGCGCACGGCCTCCACCTCGTCTCTGAGCACCTGCAGTCGTTCTTCTACCGCCGCACGGGTTGACTCCAACCGCAGCTGCAGTTCCTGCTCCTCGAGCTGCTGCCGATGCAGCCGCGCCCGCAGCCGTCGCAGAGACTCGGCAGGTCGCAGGTCAGGCGACGTCTCGTACCGCTCTGGCACAACGTAGCGCAGGGAGGAGACATTCCCCACGTCTTTCTTCAGTAATGAAAAGGCCGTCTTCACACGGTGGACGCGATCCGCCCGCCGCAGTTCCGTCTGGGCGGCACGGTGTCTCGCCAACTCCGCCCTCTTCGCCGCAATGGCGCGGTGGACGGCCTCCTGCACACTCTTCAGCCTCCGTCGCCGTCGCCGTCGCTGCCGTAGCCGTCCGCCGCCCGTTGCAGCCGCTTCATGTCCCAAAACGCCTTCACGTGTGGGTCGACGTACCGCGCCACGGCGTCCCGGATCTCCTGCCTTGCCTCCGCCTCCGTCATGGAGGCCAGTCGCCGCAGCAGGATGAAGACAAACCCACTATCGTGCGGCGCCGTGAACCACCGCTCCGCCGCGGACGCGGCATCGACGCGGCACTCGTCCCGCAGACCTGCTCGTATCGCCTCCTCCAACGCGGCGGCAGCGGCGCCTGCGCCGTCGCGTCCCGCGCGCGCGCGGCCCACCGTGTACTTTTGCGTCGCCTCGCCGCCTCCCCGCGGCCCCGGACCGGGCGCTGGGAGGGAGTTCGTGAAGGCCGCCTCTCGCTCCCTGCGCCGCAGCTCTGCGAAGGCGACCGCGAGGGCGTCGCGGACGTGCAGGTCGAGGAGCTTCTCCACCAGCCGCAGCGTGTGCTGCGGCGGCTGCGCCTGGGGCCGCTCCGCCCCCGCAGCTCGGCGGCCGCCCACTGAGGACGCCATGCGCGGTCGCCTTCCTCCTCCTTCTTTTGCGCTGCCCCCTTCACCCCCGGGCCGCTCGGGCCCTCTTTTTTTTTTGTTTTGCGGGTATAAATATAAAAATCAAACCGGAGCCAACAAACAAACAAACAAACAAAAACGACCAGAATTTCATGACACAAAAGCAAGACAACACCCACACATACACACACACACAAAACGAACACACTCGTCACATGAGCCTCGGCTGCCAGCGTCGTTTTTTTTTATATATTTCTCAAGCTCGCTCCCCCTTGCGTTTTTTCTTCCCTCCCCAATTCTATACAAAGTTACACAAATCGGCAACGCCTCGCATCAAGGAACAAATCGTACAGGCACCACGTACACACACCCAACAATCAAATCGACCAACAATAAGAAACAAAGAAACAAAGACAAATAAAAATACAACCATGCACATGAAAGTTGCCGGCATGTGCATATATGTTGCTGTGTATCTACACATACATGTACAGAAGCCTCTCTCTCTCTCTCTCTTTATCCCTCCCTCCCTCCCTCCCAAAGAGAAACCTTATATATATTGATAGGTAATATATATACGTACATGGTAGTTTGAAAATATTGTAGATGTACAAATGGCGAGACACATGCGTGAACAGAGAAGTATATATATATATATATGCATGTGCTCCAGGCTTTATATATATATATATATATTTTACTTTTTCGCTTCGCTTGCTCGTTATTTGTGGTGGGCAGCCCCGCCCCTTCCCACTTCTACAACACGCAGCACGTGGGTCGCCTCCTGCTCCCGCTCCCGCAGCTGCCGCGTTTACACCCACGAAGTCTACGTCCGTTAATGCGGGGCGTGGCGGGAGGGAGGGAAGCACAGAAACGTAAACACGCACACGCGCACAAAAAAGAGGAAAAGAAAAACTATGGCTACCAGAGACACCGACGAAGACAAGCACGCGCAACAAAACGAAATATCAAGCGGGGAAACTTGGGCCACCCCCTCCCCATAAAAAAAAACAGCACCAAAAGCCCCTCCCTCCACACACACACACACACACACACAGAAAGAAACCCAGTAATAAAAAGGAGGAAAAAACAATAACACTAAAAATTCGAGATGAGGGTGGGGGGGCGTTTGAGGAGAGGCGCAAAATAACAAAAAAAAACCCTATGGGGGTTAACGCAGAAAGACGGCAATAAGAGGAAAAGCAGCAACAAGAAAAAAACAAACTGAACGTTTATCCACCGTTGCCAGCTGGTAACCGCGTGGTCGGAGCCCTGTTGCCAGTTATCGTTCGGTGTGTGCCACGTGGATAGGGAGCCGTTCCCGGTGCCGCGGTGGCCGGTGCTGCACGCGTGTGGCCCCGGCGCCGGACCCGTGACGTCCCACAGTTTGGGGCGCGCGGTCGGCGAGGCGATGGTGTCGGTAGCCGCGGGAGTCCCATGGGCTCCGCACGTTAGGGGTGAGCGTGGCCGCGGTGCTGGACGTGGTTGTGATCGTCCCTAGACTACCCCGGTACGTGTGACGCGTCAGCGTCGCCCCTCTTTCCTCGGCATGCTGCGACTCCTTCAGCTGGGCCTGGCGCCGCTTCACCGCGGGACAAACGTCAGAGATGGCGGCACCAACCAGTGAATCCGCAAAGGCCGGTAGCGGAGATGTGGAGTCAGCGGCGTCCTCAAAGGCCGCCACCTGACGCTCCACCATGTCGTGAAAGCGGGTAGCCGCACTCACGTGACAATTCAGTGCGTGCCTCCCATTCGTTTTGTGGTCACGACGGTACCGACGACAGAACCACGATTGCGGCTGCGTCTGCCGCTGCTGTAGTTGTTGCAGCGTGTGTTCCTGTTTACCTCTATCAAGGCCATTATTTACTGTCGCACCCGCAACAGTTTCAGGGCACGGTGCCGCCAACGCCACGTGCTCAACGCCGCCATTGCGGGCGGCACCACCCGCAACCTCTACACCCCAGCCTTGCCCTACTGGAGCCCGCTTCACGTTCCCCGAGAGGTGTTGAAACGTCGCTGCATCTGCGGTTGCCGCCACTATGGGGGCTCGCTTACCGCCTGTGGCTCCACTGCGCATAGAAGGGTTCTCCGTGTGTCTCGCACTCGTAGCAATTTCTGGCGTCGTACTATTCACCGCCTCTCGACGGCGGCGCGACGCAGCCGACCGACATTGCAGTTGCGTCATCGCCTTGCAGTTCACATGGGCCACACGATGGTCAAGGAAGGTATTGTGCTCGCCTAGTGTAAGTGGACAAACGCTGACCTCCGCACTGCGTTGGGCAGACCTCTGCGGACATGCGGTGTGCTGTGGATCGCTCAGCCCAACTTCTTCCGTGGTCGCCTTGCTTCCGCTGACATCCGCCGTCATCGGCTTGCCGCGGTTGTTAGGATATTCCTGGTAGCGGTACGCCGTGTAGACGCGGCTGTCGTACAATCCGCGACAGGCCTTCACCATGTGTCGGACGTAGTCAAGGCTGTTGTTGTCGCCGTTGGTGAAGAGCGGCATGGGAGAACTTGGCTCGCGCCGCGTAGCAGGATGTCCATCTTCCTCATCTACAATCGGAGTGGAAGGCAGCGGAATCGTAGTGCGCGGGTTATTTGGTGTTTCCTGCAGCGATAAGACACCGGGTTGGAGATGCTGCTGAAGCAGCTGCATCTGTTGCTCTCGTTGCAGCTGCATCTCGAAGGAGCGACTGAGTTGATCCTCCGTCAGCGCATCCGCAAAGAGGTCCACAGGGCTTTCCACGCGGGCGGAGGGATTGGTGTCGTACGAGGCGCCAATGCACACCGCAATTTCACTCCCCCCAACAGCATTTCTCGCAGAGGCATTCTCCTGCTGCAGCTGAAGACACGGGGTGGGGGTGCTGTCCGTGGAACGCTCCCCATGCACGCTAGAAATGGGCAGCGAGGTGGCGGAGCGGAGGACTTGGTGGGCGTCTTGGGCCTTCCCGCCATCGCCGTCTCGCGCCGCGCTGCCATCACTGCCCGCCTTGTGAGCAACCACAGCTACGGGAGAGGCGGCGGCGGCGACGACGTTTGGCTTCGGTGACGACAAGCGCGACGCCGAGGACGCGGCTGTGGCCGGCGCTACGGCGCTTTCCTCCCTTGACGGGCTGCGGCCACGCGCGGAGTTGACAAGGCGGTGACACCCGCTCAGCAGCTCCTTCAGCTCCTGCTCAACGAGGCGAAAGTCACTAGTGGTGCACGACTGCGCGGAGGACGACGACGTCGCCAATGACGTGTTCGGATTGGCGCCGGCGCAGGCGAGCGGCTTCGTCGCGGGCTCTCGCGTGGGGTACGCCGGCGAAGAGCCCCCCGCCGGTTGCCGCGGCCGCCACCCATCGCGCTGCGGCGGGTGGGGCCCCCTGCCGTTCTCCTCGACGCGCTGCGCTGACGGCTGACTCGCGGGGGACTCCGCCCGCGTGGTCGCCTCACTGGCGTCCGTCAGCGTGCTGTACCTGTCGAGCAGCCGCCGCTCTCGCTCTCGCTCCCGCTCCGCCGCGACCGCCCCGTTTCTGGGGCCGCGCCGCTGCAACATCCGCCGCCGCTGTGGGTGACAGGGACGCGGTCGTTCTAAAGCAAAACGAAACAAAACACCCAAAAGGGCGTCCAACACAAACGCGCGCGGCGGACAACGGGCCGCTGTGCCTGCGACGACGACGACGACGACGACGAGCGCCTCGACACGGCCGTCTCCCCCCTCTCGCTCCCACACGCAGAGGGCAGCTGCACGTTATCTTCAGCAGCCCGCCTTTTTTTTTTGTTCTGCCCCCACTGCACAACGCCTCTGGTGGCCTCGTCAGCTGTTATTCGTGAATCCAATTCCCCCCTGCAGCCTATCTCTCCAACTCTTCTTCGTTAGCTTCTAAAAACAACAACAACCACACTTCTTCTGTTATGCCACCTCTTTCCTAAAACTCTTCTTCACTCCTTTATTATTATTATTATTATTTTTTGCTTCAAGCTTTTTGTTTTTGTATTCCTTCTAGTTTTTTTTATTTCTTGGGCTCTTTGCCCCCTTCTTGCTGACCTGACTCGGCTTTTCTCCACTCGTCCCTCGCCTGCGCTGCCTTGTGCGAACAAATTTATTGTCTCTCGTGTCCTCGCTGCTCGCCTTCTCCCTTCGCAGATATATATATATATCTGTACGTATAAATAGATATATGGCTCCTCTATCAATCTATTTCTCTCCCAGTTTTCTTACTACAAGCTCTCGCCCACACTCACTACACGCGTAGTGTAGGCGTGGGTGTGTGTGTGTTGATGTGCAGTGGGCGGAGTACACGGTGAAAAGAGACGCAGAGAAGCGTGAAGGGAAATACACGCGTGTTCCACACCCCAGTGTTGTAGTGAGAACTGTAATGAGTGTTTATTTGTGGCGGGGATCAGGCAGAGGGTGGCACAAAGGGCACACGTGTGTGACTTTGTTGGTTGAGTTTGCTGTCGAAGCTACATGCAGAGCGGCCACACCAAAGTACAATCGAGGCAGGTAAACAGACCTGACTATGGCACACATGAACAATAAAATATTTTTATATATATACATGCATGCAGGCATTCATCCGCATCACACACACGATGGAAGGGGGAGGGGAGGGGCGACTGCGAAGCCCGGAGCGCACAGAGAGAGAGAGAGGGAGAGCGCAAGGGCAGCGGCGATACAACAACCACGACAGCAGCAACACATGTAGACACCCATTGCTGGTCGAACAGTAGCCGGCGGAGAAACACACAGAGAGGAGGTGACAGGTGCCCACTCTCGCGCCCCTCAGGGGTCGTCCCTGTAGGTGGAAAGACTTCGCTCATTTTCATCCTCCTCCTCCTCAGGAACGTATTTGACGCCCAGCTGGGCCGCCGTCGCCGCCCGCAGCAATCCCCGCTTGTGTCCGAGCTCCAAGTCCTCGCGGAGCTTCTTTTCGAGTGTCTCAATGCGGCGGCGGTCGTGCTCGGCCTGCAGCACCGCCGCCCGCCACTCGTCAACCCACAACTGCACCATCACCTCCTCCATCTCCTCCCGCTTCCGCGCCTGCCGCTGCGCCAGGTACCGACGCAGGCGGTACTGCTGTCGTGCCAGGAAGCCCCGCATCACCGCCTGAATACGAACGACGGCCGCGAGGACGAGGGCCCGCAGCGCGCGTGCCCGTTCTTCCTCCTCCCGTAGACGGCGGCGCGCCAGCCAGCGGCGCACGGCGCGCTGAATGACCGTCGCGGACTTGTCGCGGCGAAGCTCACGACGGACGTAGCGGCGAATGTACAGCTTCTCCGTCAGCCGGCGACAGCGACGCCCCTCGGCGAGGAAGCAGCTCTCGCGGGCGCGCAAAAACGCGGTGGTGAGGCTCACCGTTCGCTCCTTCTGCATTTGAATAGAGGCCGCCAGCTGCTCTGCCGCCCGGCGCCGGAGGTGGAGGGCGAGGCCAAGCTGCGCACGGGCGGTGCCACCACGACAGAGACTTTGGATGGTTACGGCCGCAAGGAAGAATCCGCGCCCAACGGCCGCGCGCCGATGCCGCGCCGTGCGCTTGGCGACCACCATACGTCCAAAGCACTGAAGCGTCATGGTGGCACGGAAGACACGGTATTCATTGTCGAGGCGTTCCTGATTCATCGCCAGCTGCACCCGCCGCAGGTAGCGAATCTCGCGTCCGGCGCAGAATCGCCGGTAGGCGCGTTGTATTGTCAACACCGCCCTCACAATGCGGCGACAACGCATCAGGGCGTTGTGTAGCACCTGCCGCTTAAGCGCCGCCTTCCAGCCACTTTGTATGACGGCGGCTGCCTCCTCCCGTCGGACTACACGCTGCTCCGCCTCGCGTCTAAGCCTGTTGCACCGCCGCGTGTACTCCTGCAGGCAGAGGCGAACGAGGTCTGTGCTGTCCTGCAGGCGGCGCTGTCGAGAGCGATGCTCCTCCACGCGTTGCTCCCGCCTCGCGTGCGCCTCACGCCTGCCCAGGATTCCTCTAAAGCGGCGCTGAATTTGCGTCGCCGCATACGTTTGCTGCCGGAACAGCTCTTCACGACGCTGCTGCTCCTCCACCTCCTGCGTGCGCCGCCGCCAGTACGCCTTGCGAGGGACAATAATGCGCCACCAGCGCGCCAGAATCGTGGCCACTACCTCCCGCAACCTCAGCTCCTCCAGACTACGCAGTGCAAGTAATTTGCAGAGCTCCCTCTCCCGGCGTCGTCGGCACAGAAAGGCCTTGACGTAGCGGGCGATGACAAGCGCACTCCGGAACAGCTTCTCCTCCCATGCCACACGCTCCTCCACAGCTAAGGCACAAAGTTCCTGTTTTTTCCGCAGTTTACGCTGCTCCATCACAGAGCTCAGCATTCCCTCAATGCACCTGGCAGCGGCCTTTTGCCTGCGGTAGACCTCTTGGTAGAGCACCTGCTGGCGCTCCCGCAGCATGTGGCGGGCACGGTTACAACGCCACGCACACTGAATACGAAGCGCCATCCTCATCCGTCGCTGATGCGTGACGTTGAAGTAAACGATGAGCTCCGTCTCACAGCGCTCCTTTGCCTCCTCCACGGTCTCCTTCTCTTCCTCTTCTTCCTCCTCACTTTTTTCAGATCCCTCCTCTTCTTCCTCTTCCTCTTCCTCCTCCTCTTCCTCTTCCTCCTCTTCTTCTTCCTCCTCCTCGCCTTCTGCTGCCTTGGGTCCAGCCACTTCCTTTGCACGGAGGTCAACGGACTCTGGCCCTCGGGGGGCCAGTGCGTCTGTCGTACTGGGGCGCCGTGACGCGTCCGGCGCGGCAGTGTCCGCACGAGATATTCTTCCCGGCGCCGTCAAGGGGCGGGGAAGCACTACACTTTTCACTTCTGCTGCTTCCTCCCCGTCGCCCAGGGCCCGCTCTACCGCCACCGCCGCGCCATCGACGGCGTGTTCGCTGGATTTACGCTCGCGCGCCAAATGAAACGGCCGCTCCGATGAGGGGGAGAAGGAGGAATCGAAGGAGGAGACCTGCGGGATGTCTTCTAGCATCGGTCTCGTCCCCGCTCGCTCCTCCTCCTTCTTCCTGGCCGCCGCCTCATCACCCGCCTCACCGCCGCGGCGTGCGCCTCCGTCCACCTGCACCTCCCCCTCCGTCGACTCCCGCTGCTTTCGTCGCTTGCGCCGCTGCTTGGGGATTCCCTCGCCCCTCCTTCTTTGTTCAGGCCCCCCGCGTGGGCCTCGCGCCCCTCATCCTCCTCATAGCCGCCGCCGCCGCCGCCAAACACGTACTTATCCACCGACTTTTTCTTCTTCTTCCGCTGCTTCTTCGCCTCGGGATGGGGAACGTCCCCCCCGGCGTCCCAGTGCTCCGGTAAGAAGGAGCGCTGACGGCGTTTGCGCCGCCGCATCTTTTTTTCCTCCTCCTCGCGTTTTTTCTCCGCCTCAATCTCGGCGTGCTGCCGCGAGTACAGCGTGTCAACCACCACCACGCCACCCAGCCGCAAGGCGTCGCTGGGGCTACGAAGTCGGTGGCACTGCAGTACAGCCTGACTCACCTCTGCCGGCCTATGCTTTGCGCGAAAGAAGTTGTCGTTGGAGTGCAACCGTGAGAGGCCCCTCCTGCCATGCACGCTGCCCATCCTCGACATTCTTTGATTGTGGGGATGCGAGCCCGTCGAACCCACAGGAGAGGCGGCGCTGAGAGCGTGGTCTACGGGAGGGTGCTTAGAGTGAAGTTTAGCTTGCGATAGACGCCCCGAGAGATCCAGGAACGAGCTCGGCCGCGTCAGTCTGCCAGAGTGCGGCACGCTTGCGTTGAAGGGGTCCAAGGCATGGAGTGGCGAGTCTCGCGGGAATACGTACGCTGCCGCCGCCCCTTGCGGAACGGGAGGTGCCCCCCGCAGCGCAGCCCCTCCATCCGCCTGAGACGAGGCAAAAGGGAGTCCCGGGCTCTGCTGCAGCTGCCGGCGTAGCGGGTGGGTGGGCTCCAAATACCTTTGCGCCACCTCACGGGCACGTTCCAGTAAGGCGCTCCTCTCGTTGAGCAGGTCCTGCTGTCGCTCCTCGTTCCGCTCCCCGGCGGCGAGTTGCTCAAGCTGGCATGCCCAGTTGAATAGTGCCACAGGGAGAAGTTGGTTTGCCTCCGGCGCCATCCGTGCCTGCCCGTTCCCGGCGCTCGTGCCGTGCACGCTAAGCGAGGTGAGAAGCTGAGCTGCCGCCCGGTGATGCCGCAGAGCCTTTTCGTGCTGCCCTGCACGAGCCCGCAGGAAAGCCAGCTGCATCTCACTTTTGGCGCACTGCAGGGGACTGCACTCCTCCTCCATGTTGGCAAGATGACGCATGACGGCCGCATTCTCCGGCGCCTTTGACATCCCCGCAGCCTCTTGTTCTCGGCGAAGAATGACGGCGACCCGCTTGGCGAGGTCGTAGGCGCGTTTTGCGTGTTGGATGGCCTGAAGCATCTCACGCTGCGAGGCGGCAGCGGCATCGGCATCCGTCGCATTGCCACCACCGCCGCCAGCGACAAGCATCTCCTGCATCATGGCATGGGTTGCTCGAACAAGCAGTAGCATCTGTGCCGCTATAAGCGGTGGCTGCCGCAGCTGGACGGCGTTGGTGTCTCTCCGTGGCCCTGTACCACTGCCGACTGACCCGCGCGTGCCGCCGTGCTTCTCGCGATGGCCCGTCTCTAACAAGCACAAGGCGCGTATCTCCTCACCCACGTCCGCCGCACGCTGCAGCACCATCAGCGCCTGCATCCGCAACGCCTTTGCCTGCCTTCGCTGTTCCGCCTCGGCGCTGCCCTGAGCCGTCATCTCCGCGACAGCGAAGTAGTGCCGCATCTTCTCCTTGGCAACCCGCTGAAGCTCCTGCACTGTTTGCGAGAAAATGCGCAGCGCATCGGGCGGGCGGTCGTTTGGCGGCATTGCCCGTATGGCGTCGCACCTCTCTTGCAGCGCGTCACCAGCCACGACCGACATTTTGCATACACACAGGAGTTAAAGTGGGAGGTGGTGCCTGCGTGTGCGTGTGCGTGTGCGTGGGAGACGACGCGGTAAAAAAACAACAACAACAACAAAACCAACGCCGCAGTGAATGAGGGCGATGTAGTGTGATCTAACGGGAGTGACAGACGAGCACCCAAAGTATACCCACAGTCTTCAGCTATGCACCCACGCTCTACGTGGCTTCAGCGCCCAACCCAGCCAGCAGCGGCGCAACGAAGAAAAGGGGCAGAGGGAGAGGAAAGAAGGCACTGACAGCAGCGGGTATGCGTGAGAGATGGAGACGCATAACTTCAATCACCTCCACGCCACCACACGCGCACAAGGCGCGACTGCGGCACGAGACGCGGATAACGGCAGATATATACACGCACGCACAGAAGCACCGTACACCTATTGCTGCAGACCGACACGCTCGGTGAGTGCATAAAAAAGGGTTAATCTCTCTCGCCTTTTTCTTTCCACTGCTGCTTCGGTATTGGGTATTGTGTGTGTGTGTGTGTT
>NW_021704599.1:1972-13794 GCF_003719485.1 Trypanosoma conorhini | reverse complement strand
AGTATATATATATATATATATATATATATATTTCACGGGAGGATGGGGTTACTCGAGCGCCGCAAGGCAATCGAGGAGGAGATTGCCAGGACACAGAAGAACAAGAAGACGGAGTACCATGTGGGCCGCCTCAAGGGTCAGTTGGCCCGCATCAAGACCGAAATGCTGGAGAACGCCGCAAGGGCTGCCGGAGCCCGTGGGGGTGATGGGTTTGAGGTGCGGAAAAGCGGCGATGTGCGCTGCGCCCTCGTGGGGTTTCCGTCTGTTGGGAAGTCCTCTTTTCTTTCTCGCGTGACGGCGACGGCGAGCGAGGCGGCCGGGTATGAGTTTACCACTCTCACGTGTATTCCGGGGAAGTTGATCCACAAGGGCACGGAGATTCAGATTTTAGACCTGCCAGGTATCATTGAAGGGGCGGCGGAGGGGAAGGGCCGTGGACGACAAGTCATCGCCACGGCTAGAACGGCCGATATTATTATTTTGATGTTGGATGCGGCTAGAGCAGAGGCTCAACGAAGCAAGATTGAGGCTGAGCTGGAGACGGTGGGTATTCGCCTAAATCAAAGTTTTCCCAACGTGACATTCAAAAAGAAACTCTCGTGTAGTATGAACGCCATAAGCTTTACCTCCACTGTTAAGTTAACGCAGGGTATGTCTGAACCCTTGGCAAAGGAAATACTGAAAGATTATGGAATCCACAACGCAGAAGTCATTATCCGGGAAGACATTACAATTGATCAGTTTATTGACGTTATCGAGGGAAATCGACGGTATATGCCTTGCCTCTATGTCTACAATAAAATAGACACCATTACGATGGAAGAAATGGATCGACTGAGTCGATTGCCGCATGCTGTTGTGCTTTCACTGCAGTGGGACCTCAACGTGGATGAGGTGATTGAAGAAATTTGGGAGCATCTTAATATTATTCGCATATACACAAAGAAACACGGTGCCCACCCGGATTTCACGAAACCCTTCGTGGTGAAGCGCAATGCGAACGTTGAACATATCTGTAAGAGAATACATAAAGATATCGTGTCACGATTTAAGTACGCTCTTGTGTGGGGAACGAGCACCAAGCATCAGCCGCAGCGAGTTGGCATAGGACACCATTTGGAAGATGAAGATGTTCTTCAAATTATGCTAAAAACGTCTAACGAGTAGTTTTTTTTCTCTCTAAATGCCGTGTTGTGAGAAACAAAAGGGGAAAAGAAAAGAAGGAACAATTAGAAAAAAAAAGAGAGAGAGAGAGGTATCGACGAAGGGAATTTGGAAGAGCAGCAGACAGGCAGAGAGGAAAGAGGACGGGGGTGTTGATGATTGTACGCACTTGCTTGCTAGTGTGCTGCTGGGGCAATCAAACGAAATACAGCGAGCACAATAGATAACGCTTCTATTACTCATTGTGGTTGCCCCAATGTCTTTTTCTAATTTTTTTTCTTTAATAAATAAGAAGAAGTGCTTTCATGTATGCCGGCATGAAAATGTCTGTGGGTGGACGTTGTTGTTGTTGCTGTTCTGTCGCATGCCTGTACTCGTGTGGAGAGGCTGCGGCTGTGAGCGGTGAGTTTTTCCCTTTCTCTGTGTGTTTGTGTGTGCGTGTGTATTAACCCTGTTGTTGCGTTTTGTCTACAGTTCTCTTTCTATCTCTCTGTGTCTTTAGGAAGTTGTGTGGAGGATGAAGTCTGTGTCTTATATTTCATGCGACTTTCTCACTTCACACGGCGTGCCAATGACGAAGCCGCTCCGTGATTGGCTGAACCGTGCCTCGTACCTGGCAAAAACCAGGACGACCGAGGCGGATCGGTGCAAGTATGAGCGGTGGGCCATTGGGGTCGTGGAGGAGGCCCTGCGTGAACCGGGCGGAATCGAAGGGAAGGACTGGGCGCGTGTGTCTCCCGTGATGCCGACGAATGCAGTGGACAGAGAACCTACCCTTCTTCGGGACGGCGGTGTTTCGGAGGGAGGAGGAAATGGCGTCACACAGTCAAGTGTGGACCACCGCGCCCTCGTGGTGGCGGAGTCCATGCGGCGCGCCCCAGCGGAGCTTCGCGCCTTTTTGGTACAGGCGATTAATATTACAGATATGGAGGTGACGGCGGGGAGGAAGCGGTATGATGCCGTGACCTTCATGGAGTTGATTCAGGCTGCGCAGGAGCTTCAGCGCGTGTACCAAGCACAGATGGAGGCCCAGCGTCGCGCCACGCCCCCCTCGCCACGGGTGGCGGTGGCGGCTGGCCCCAGCGAGCCTGCGCAACGGAGGTCCGCATTGCCTGCAAAGGTTCCAAGGACGCATTCAGAGGGCGAGGAGAGAGGTCTGGAGAAGGAAAGGCCGAGCAAGACGCGGCGCGGGGAGGTTAACCCGCATCGGCGGGATACTGGAACGGGTCCCACATCATTGGAGTCTGAGCGCACAAGCAACTTCTTTCGAGACTTGGTTTCCTGCAATGCCGCGTCGCTAGCGCCACGTCCCTTCATTGGAGAGTCGCAAGAGCTAGAACGAACGTATTCTAGGTACGAGCCTACCCCGGAAGATATTCGTCCACGCAATGTTCTCGTGAAGGCTCTGGCGTTTGTACTTGCAAAGGCGAAGGAGAAGGATAGTACGGAGAATTCGCTCGCCTCAGCAAGATACTTAAACGAGCAATTGAAGGGGTTAAGGCAGGACCTTCGTGTGCAGAACATTGTGGATGAATTCGCTGTTGAGGTGTACGAAAGGCACGCTCTCATTTGTCTAGAATTGGGAGACATCGGGGAATTTAACCAGTGTCAGGCCTCATTGAAGAAGTTGTATGAGGGGCTTCCTGACGTCACGGAGACTTCCGTTTCTGACTTCTTTTGCTACCGTCTTGCGTACCTTTCCCTTGGCGGCCAGTATGATGCGTTGGCAACGGAGTTGATAGTTTACACAAACACGGTTGCGAGGAGCGCAAAGGCGTGTAAATGTGCATCGCTACGCGTAAAAAAAAGTGATCTGCGGTGGACGATAAAGTTGTGTACTGCGTGCGAAGACGGTGACTGTGTGACGATTTGCCGCGCTATTATGGCACTCCCACGCGGCATGCACTTGCTACTGAAAATATATCTTCAGAAGTGCCGGCTAACGTGGTTGCGAGCGGCACTCAATTGCATACGGGGGATGGTCTCCGCGCACTTCGTCCTGGCCTCACTCGGCTTGACCCCTGTGGAGCGACACAGCGGTGAATGCGTGCCCGACGCGGAGGGGAAGGGAGCCTACTTTTGGTTAGATGGATCCTTTGAGGAAGCCGAGGATGCACTCAGGCGCTTCTTCGAGATGATTAAATTTGCGCTTCCTCACGGATTTTCATTTAAAGATGAGGTCCATTGCGACACGACGAAGAAGCGCTCTCGAAGCGGAGAAGACACAGGGAGAAATGAGGAGGACGCCACCGTGGTTGATGCCGCGGCCTTGCTCAAGTGTGTCGACGCATATATCGCCTTCCTCAGTACACGGCGTGACGTTGGTCTCGGTAACGCCGAATAAATTGGACGCTTCTCCTCCTCATCTGTTGTTGGTATTCTTTTTTTTCTCTCTCTCTGTGTGTGTGCCCATCTGATTGGCGCATGCCTTTTTCTCCCTTCAAATGACAATGGTGTATATGTGTGTAGACACTATTCTCTCTGCACATCCATCTTCCCATTCACCGTGCTTGCTGTGTCCTTCTATTTCTCTTTATTTGGTATCTATTCCTATTACCCAATATACTTGGATAGATTAATCGTGAGATATCCACACACGGCGCACCCTCAAAGGGAAGAAAATTGCTGTTCTTGTTGTTAGTCTTGGTCTTATACCTATAGCAAAGCAGGATAAAGCGGAAGCGGAAGTAGAGTGACGAGCAAGGCGTTGTGGTGGTGAAGAATGGATCAGATGCCTGTTGTTGATAAGGAGTCTGTCGTGCAGAAGCGTAAGAAGGATCATATCGATATCTGTCTCCACAAGAATGTTGAACCGTACAAAGGCGGGGAGTCCATCTGGGCCAAGTACCGCATTCCATATACGGCGCTACCAGAAATTAAAATGGGCCAAATTGATACGAGGTGTAAATTTATGCAGTGGACCCTGTCGTTCCCTTTTATCATCTCCTCTATGACTGGTGGGGAGGAGCATGGTCGCATTATCAATGAGAATTTGGCCAAGGCCTGTGAGGCAGAAGGCATACCCTTTGGACTAGGCAGTATGCGTATTGTGAACAGGTATGCTGCAGCCATACATACTTTTGATGTTAAAAAATTCTGCCCCTCTGTTCCCATGTTTGCTAATATTGGACTAGTGCAGCTGAACTATGGATTTGGTGCTAAGGAGGTGAACCACTTAATCAAATGCGTCAACGCAGACGGTCTCTTTATCCATCTCAATCACACGCAGGAGGCCTGTCAGCCGGAAGGAGACACCGACTTTGAATCACTGCTAGTAAAACTTAAAGCATTGTTGCCGCACATTACCGTCCCAGTTGTTGTGAAGGGCGTTGGACACGGGATAGAGCAAAGGAGCGCGATTGCACTACAGAAAGTGGGGGTAAAGTACATTGACGTCTCGGGATGTGGTGGGACCTCATGGGCGTGGATTGAGGGCAGGCGGCAACGCGATGTGCCGGATGGGGAAAGCATGGGCTACCTCTTTCGCGACGTTGGGATCACCACGGACCTTGCCCTGCAGGAATGTGCTTCTCTCACGCGATCCGGCAATCTCCACCTTATCGCTGGTGGGGGAATTCGCAGTGGTCTGGACATCGCCAAATCCCTCATGATGGGTGCGGAGTGTGCAACGGCAGCCATGCCTTTTCTGAAGGCAGCACTGGAGGGCCATGAGAAGGTGCGCGAAGTCATCCAGAGGTTTAAAAAGGAACTTGTTGTTGCCATGTTTGCCTGTGGCGTGAGCACCATTGATGAGCTGCGAGAAAAGTCCCTTTGCGTGTCTTCATCGCTTTAGAGAGAAGAATAGAAATGGGGAGATGGGGGAGCTAATATATACTTATATGTATATATGTATATAAATGCGTGTATACAACTGTATATATGTATATATGTGTGTGTGTGTTTATATAGGAAGCATTGTGATTAATTAGTTGTGCTCGCGCTTGGGTTTCCTTTTTCTTCTTCTTGTCGCTTCGGACGCTCACGTCTCTCCGATTTTCCTCCTTTTTTTTTTGCGCGGGCGTGCATCTGTGGTGGTGTGTCGGCCGCACACAAACACACACACCTACATGCATGCAGGGTAGCAAGCTATCATACACATCTGATGGTTCAAGGTGGTGTGGTGGAAATCCCCCCCGACTTTGTTCCTTTGGAACATGTTTGTCGGGCCATGAAGAATGCGGACTGCCGCACTCCGGTTATTTTTTTCTACGAAGACGGTGACCCGTTCCTTTCTCTCTGCAAAATTGCCAAGGAGGTGCAATCTGTCGTGTGGCACTTTGATCTTGCGCTCGTGAAAAGCATTCAAAACGCCATGGACTACGTCGATGTGGGGACCCAAAATGGGGACTGGGTGTTTATCACCCACTGTGAGGAGGCCGAGCAGAACCTCTTCCGCGACATCGCACTTAGGGTTTTCCTCCTGAAGCCGGAACCGAAGAAGTACCCTCGACGAGAATTTTTTCGGTGTTTGTTTTGTGTTGATAAGGCCTTTGATATTGAGGGCACCGCAAAGTTGCCTTTTCCCCCGGTCATACTCAAAAACTCCATCATTGCAAGGCGCATCGGCGAGCACTCCTCGAAGTGGTCCGTTAAGCTCCCCTCGGACGCCAAGTACCGGGAAATTGAGGCATTAAAGCGCGAGCGACGTCGCGAGGCCGGTCGCGACAGCGACAGCGAAACGGACTTGAGCGAAGACGACAGGTTGTCTGGTATGTGGTTCCACCGGGCCGTGGAACTAAGCAAGGCGGTGGATGACTCCCCGTTAACCAGGGCGGAGGAAGAAATGCAAACGGCTTTGGATGAGGAGGATGTTGAGACCATCAAGCGCCTTATCACAGATGGAAAGATTGAGGTGTCGAAGATCATCAAGTGCGGCATGACGCCGCTTCAGTATGCATGCTCGACTGAAAAGGTCAAGGCTGCGAAGTGTCTGCTTGACTGCGGCGCCGACCCCAACCAGCCGCGTCAAAGTGATGGGTGTCCTCCCATATTTATGGCCCTCGAAGACGCGTCGCTTGTGGAGGCTTTGGTAAAACATGGCGCGGACTTGTTTATGACATACCAGGGGTGGCGGATAGACGCCCACCCCGACACTTCGCCGCAAATAGCGCGAATGACAAGAAGAATGAGAGCGAACATGTAACCTTTACTGTGGATGGTGCAAGAAAAGAAAAGAAAAAAGGAAACCATCACTGAAACCATTACTTTTCAACTTCGAGCTTTTTTTTTCTACTGAAGAAAAGAAGGAAGGAAAAGACTGAAATAAACAAATATATAAAAATACGTTACGTCTATGTCTTTTTCCATGTATAATGTATGTACAGTGCCCGAAGAAGTGTATAAAATGGGTGTTGGGGACTGAGATGCTATCCCCCCATGCTTGGTGAACAGAGAGGGTCCGGCAAGGCGAGGTGGCATGGAACCTGGTCGGATAAAATGAAGGTTTTATTACCGACATGGCATAGATGGAGAAACTACAGTTCCTTTTTCCCCTCGCTCCGTTCTGTGAGTTGTGACCTCCTGTTTTTTCTTTGTTTTGTTTTGTTTTTGTTTTGGCTGCATTTGCGGCACTGTTGCGGATATCTCGTGGTGGCAGAGCTGGAGGTTTGCTGCTTCCTTCACTGCCTTCTCTTTTGTACGGACGCCGCTGACTTCACACTTTTTGGGGGATTGATTTTTTTTTATTTTATTTCACCTTGCAAAAGAAGTCATTCTTTTTGTTAGTGTTGTTGTTAACAGCGAGGAAGCAAAGAAGCGCTGCCGAGCATGACCACTTTCCTTAGCAAGAAGGGCACTCTGGGGGCCGCGCTGAGTTTGTCGGTTGCAACGATCGGCGCAGGGACAATCGCGTTGCCCTCGACTTTTGAGGACTGTGGAATCATCCCTGTCGTTGCGTTCATGATTCTCGTTGGGGTTTTTACCGTCATTTCAATTGACTACCTCATTCTTTGTGTCGAGACCGTGCAGCTGCGGTCGTATGAAGACATCTCTAGAGAATTGCTGGGACTTTTTTTTGAGCAACTGGCTCGCTGGATGCTTATTGTCTTCAATATCGGCGTCGCGGCGGGCTACATTGTCGTTATTGGGGATATCTTCGAACTCTTGCTGCCGATCATCAGAGTTTACTTGCCATTTTTCGATGACCCCATGCGGATCACATTGGCGATTTGGGCATGTGTGATGCTGCCCCTGGCATGCGTTCCACAGGTGTCATCTCTACGTTTTGTATCCATAGTGGCAATTGCCTCAACGTTTTTTATCTCAGGTGTCATTACCTACCGATACTTTGCACCACAGCATCCATCAGCGACAGAGAGGCGTCACGGTGCGAAGTATATTTCTCTGTCACGTCGCATGGTGTTGACGTTGCCGATATTGATGTTTTCCTTTGACTGTCAAACATTGGTCTTTCAGCTCTACGCCGGTATTGGCGAAAAGACCCAAAAAGGAATGAGGAAAGTATCTATACTTAGCATTCTGGTTACTGGGTTGGTTTATTTTACGCTGGGTCTTTTTGGTTACCTGTCGAATACGCCGCACGTTCATGGTAACATTTTAACAAACTACGATCCTGTAAAGGACAGGCTGTTCGCAGTGGGGGATGCCATGTACTCCTTTACAGTTATCACGGCCTACGTTCTCGTCTTATTTCCTTGTCGTGATGCCGCATTTATACTGCTGTACGGATACAGTACTGCAACACATGAGTCTTGTCATGATGCCATATCTACGAAGGACAACCTAATAGCAACTTGTTTACTTTCTGTAATAAGTCTTTTATTGGCCTTGAAAGCCCCTGGAATTCTTTTCATTATCGCATTATTAGGAGGTCTTTGTAGTAGCAGCTTTTGTTTTACACTTCCCGCCGCCTTTCGTCTTCGCTTACATGCGTTGGGTATTGCACCGGCTTCATCATGGGAACTATTTGTTGCTTTGGCCATGCTGAGCCTGGGTTGTATTGGTGGCGTGATGGGCACGGTGGTGCTGTGCACCGGGATGAGCTAATTGTTGTTCCCCCGCCCCCACCCCTCACTCTCTTTCTCTGGTATGCATGCGTCTGTGTGTGTGTCTGCGCGTGTGTGATTATCTGCCACCATAACCTCCACCATCACGCGAAGTGCTCTTGAAACCTCTGCGGCCTGTTGACCAACTGCCCTTCTGCACATTTGTTCTCGGAAAATTGCGTAAGTACGGTTTTTTTTATTCGCATTCCCACAAGCATTCGACGAAATAACGTTCGGTGCGTCGCTTGGGCGAATTTTAACAGGCAGCCGCTGTGCTTACTAGCTGCGCTCCACACCGTTTCTGCTCTCAGTCGGCGTGTGTTTGGATTCATTGAAGTTTTATTGGTGGTCCCAACATCAGTTTCCGTTCTTGTTATAGGTGTTGTTGTTGTTGCTTTGTTGTAGTCCTTCGGTTTGCCCAGGGCGTCACACGGGGCATGGCTGCCTCTAAAATGCAGAAAACACCCAGTCAAGGAGGGAACGGGGTTATTTCCTGCTTCTCTTTCTTTTGAAATCCACCCAAGTAGAGTTGTGTGCATCTAGTAAAAAAGGTGTAAAACGTGCCGGGCGAGGCGTTTCATGTGAATTGCAGCGACCGTCAATTCCTGGCCGCAGTATGCGTTAGTGGTCGGCATACATCGATAGCAAGCACGCTGAGGTCGGCATCAGCCACAACACCTCCTCTCTACCGACGTCTATACAAGGAGCGCCACCGGGAACACTGCAAGCACCACTTATGCTCACTATCGTCACAAAATCCCTTGGCGCCTGCCCCGCTGCAGCGCTACTCGTCCGCAAAGGATTCTGCGCCGAAGGTCTCTCACTCTATGGCCTGGTAGGACGCCTGCCTCACTGCGTGGTGGCGTTACTCCCGCCGCCGATCGCCGCACCCCGCGACCTCCTCCACGCCCCACTGGGGGGGCTCGCTTGGCAGAATTGGGCGCCATTTCGGGGGCTGCGGCGGCGCCGGGCCGCCTCTCGCTCCCTCCGGCGTTACGTTGCAAAACCGCCGCGGCGCGAGGCGCACGACGCCATCCCGGGGGGAACGCCGACATAAACTAAGCCGCGGCGCCTCTCCGGCGCATTTCCGCGTGCGAGGCGCGAAACGGCGCCCCTTTGAAGGGCGGGGCGCCGCGTAGCCGCGTCGCGGCGGCCCCGGCAGGCCCCAACCCCCAAAGAAAGGGCGCCCGGGGGAGCGAGGAGCCGGCGGAACGCCCGCGTGTGGCGCCAGGGCCCCGGGAAGAAGCCGTTTGCGGGGCGGGCGCCGGAACTTGCCGTTTCCTCGACGACGGCGGCCGTGCGGGCTCGCCAGATGCCGGATTCCGGTTTCCAGCACGCGGTTTTCGTGGCTGCGGCAGGCGCGCGGCCCCACCCGCCGCCGCGTGTCTCGCCGGCCCTGTGAGCGCCGCGGGGGATGGCAATGATGCCCCACCGCGCGGGGCGACAGGCTATACGAGGGTCCCCTTTGCCGCGCCCTCGTCGTCGGGGGCCGGGGCTCCTTTTCGCAACCCGTTCGGCGGGGACGGGTGTGCTCTACGACGGCGCCCGGCGCGCGGGCCAGCGACTTAGTCTGGGACTGCACTGGGGAGAAGAAATTCGTTGCCTGGACAGGGCGAGCGCGACGGAGGCGAACCCGCCGGCGAGAGACGCGGACGGTACGAGGGAGTTGTGCGCTGCCATTTGACAACGTGGAACCGCATGGAAGTTAAGCTCATGGGCATTGCCTGCTCTCCTTGGAATTGGCTTCTGCGGGGGGGGCATGGGCGTTTGCGCCGCTGTGTCCTTCCCCCCAGAGTTCCGTTCGCCTACAGGCTTTCTCTTTGCCGCGTACGTCGCTTCCCTGTGCGCTGGGCGCGTTGACGGCCTCGCGCGTAGCCGTACGCCTCCCACTGGTGCTCACTGCTTCTCTGCTTCCTGGGCACCACTTCTTTCCCCCCCCCCACTCTCTTCCGCAGCAAGCTACAAGCTACACAGCAAGAAACTCCAAAGACAGCGAGCATGGCGGTGTGGCGGGTAACGACGTGGCTGAATGGACGGCGTGCTCGCGTGGCAGCGGCGCGTTGGGGGCGGCGGGGCCGCAGTGCGCGTTTGGGCTCGCGGTTCTGCGCGGCGGCGCTATACTTCGTTGTTGTTCTGTTGCTGCTGCTCCTGCTCACGCCGCAAAGCGCCGTCAGCCAAGCAGCACCGCGGCAGGTCAGCGCGAAGGTGTTGATGTTGAACCTAACCAACCTCCCAATGCCTCAGAAGTTTCTGGATGGACTTGAACTTGGGCTGATGGGGGCGCTCTGGTCGCGCAACTTCACTGCTGCAGATGACGTTCATATAGAGGTCATCAGTAAAGTCGCCACAATGGAAACGAGTGGGGCAGCCGTCGACAAAGCGGTGAAAGCAGACAAAGACATCCTTCTTCTTGCCGGTGTCATTGGTGATACAGCCTTCCTGCACTCTCTGCCCGCAGCTAAGCAAAACAGCCTCGTCTCTTTTGCCCCGTTTACTGGGTCGAGTTTGGTGCGTGGGTGGAACCCCAACGTGTACTTTGTGCGCGCTGATCCTGCGACAGAGCTGCTGGCACTTCTCCGCTACGCCGTGGCTGAGCTGCGGGTGCTTCGGCTGGGCTTCATGTACCTGCAGGGTGTCTCCTTTGGCGATCGCGAGTATGAGCAGGCACAAAGTGTGATGTCGGCGATGGGCTACGCGCTGAGCGGCGTATTCACCGTGAAGGTCCCCTTGACGGGTAGCGCCGACAACAAGGAGTTTGACGAGGCGTGGGAGCAATTTGCTGCGACTCTGCCGCAGGCGGTGATTGTGTTTGGCTCGCCTTATCCGGACACCATGAAATTCCTTACGAGGATGCTGACGGACAGGCGCACCTCTGGCGCGTACTTGCTTGCTCCTTCTGCGGTGCAGGACGCCGTTTTGGGGGTGTGGCGTGCTGTCGTGGCTGGGGGTGTCAAGTTTGTGCCCGGGCAGGTGATCACGACGGGGACGAACCCGCTGGCGAAGGACACAAGGTACAGCGCCATCCGGCGCTTCCAGGAGGTGATGAAGAAATACCTGGCGAACAGGACGGACATAAAGTCTGCTGCAGGCCAGGGATTTCCCAACGACGACAATGCAGGGGAATTGATGGTTGCTGCGTGGATTTCCGGCGAGGTGCTCGCACAGGCGCTGGGTAATCGCGAATGGGTGAAGGACCGCAGCTCCTTCAAGGCGTCCATCTTCAACCAACGCCGGTATTTAATCGACGACCTTGTGGTTGGCGACTACGGTGGGGATTGCAGTGCAGTTGCGGTTTCACAGGGCGCCACCTGCCGCTGCAACCAGGGCGGCCACACGGTGTACATGAAGCGGTTTGTGGAGGGCTACCGTGCAGAGCTTCAGACTGATGACGCGTTCACAGCTGGGCAGCGCCGCTGCGGTGCCAACGGTACACTGTTGTATGCACCTTTGGATGGATTGCTTGCCGTCATGCAGGATAATGAACATGCTCAATTGGCTGTTAGCAGTGTGTTGGGAGGTGCAAAAGCCGCCATTGCTTCGCAGGAGCATGATGCGCCGGGTATGGTGACGTTACGTGTGCTAAATACATCCATAGCTGGGGCACATGACGCTCTAGTGGCAGAGCACAATGAGCGTCGGGTCCATTTTGTGGGT
>NW_021704599.1:0-1947 GCF_003719485.1 Trypanosoma conorhini | reverse complement strand
TCGCGAATGGGTGAAGGACCGCAGCTCCTTCAAGGCGTCCATCTTCAACCAACGCCGGTATTTAATCGACGACCTTGTGGTTGGCGACTACGGTGGGGATTGCAGTGCAGTTGCGGTTTCACAGGGCGCCACCTGCCGCTGCAACCAGGGCGGCCACACGGTGTACATGAAGCGGTTTGTGGAGGGCTACCGTGCAGAGCTTCAGACTGATGACGCGTTCACAGCTGGGCAGCGCCGCTGCGGTGCCAACGGTACACTGTTGTATGCACCTTTGGATGGATTGCTTGCCGTCATGCAGGATAATGAACATGCTCAATTGGCTGTTAGCAGTGTGTTGGGAGGTGCAAAAGCCGCCATTGCTTCGCAGGAGCATGATGCGCCGGGTATGGTGACGTTACGTGTGCTAAATACATCCATAGCTGGGGCACATGACGCTCTAGTGGCAGAGCACAATGAGCGTCGGGTCCATTTTGTGGGTGGGGTTGTGACGGAGGCGATGCTGGGCGTGGGGAGTGTGGCCTTCATCGACCCGCTGCAGCTCGAGCCGCGGCTGAACAGGTTCCGTCGGCACGTGCTCCACCTGTCGCCGACGCTGGAGCAGCAGTTCTTCGTGCTTGCGGAGTACCTCGGAGACACGGGTGTCCGCGAGGCGCACGCGGTGGTCCGCGGCGAGGAGGCGGCGGCGGTGGCGGAGGTGCTGCGGCGGTCGCTGGTGACGTTTGGCGGGTCGCTGCGGTCCGCGACGCTGCTGGCCGGCGGCGACGCGCTGGCGGAGAACCTTCCGGAGGCGGGCGACGTGTTCGTGGCGGGCCTTGCGGCCGGCGACGTCGCTGCGGTGGCGCGGCACGTGGCGTTGCACGACGGCGTGCGCGTGTTCGTCGCGTTCTCCGAGTTTGCGCTGCTGCACGCCGACTTCGCCGCCGCGTTCGGTGGCGGTGCAGGTGGCGCCGACCGCGTTGTGTTTGCGACGAGCCTGCCGCACTGGGACGACGCGAACCCGACGTCGGAGACCGCCCGGGAGTTCCTCGCCGCTGTGCCCAACGCCACGCAACGGACGCCGCTGGCGCTGATGGGCTTCGCCGCCACGCAGCTGCTGCGGACGGTTGTCTCCCGCATGGACAAGGTGAGCGCTGCGCTGCTGACTGACTTCTTCTACACGAACGTCGCCATCACCGTGAAGGACATGCTGTACGGCTCCTTCGTTAACGGCACGGCGTGTGGTGCGGCTGTGGCCGGTGGTGCTGGGTGCGGCAAGAACTACGGGGCGACGCTCATTTCTGTGTGGTCGCTTGCCCGTGCGCTGGACCCCGCCGTGCCCGTGCTGTTCCCCGCCGTGACCCCGACGATGGAGTACGCGGAGCCCGTTGCGCGCGGACTGACGGAGCCGCAGCTGATCGGCACCATCGTCGGCAGCGTCGTTGGCGGCCTGTTGCTTGTGGCCGTGGCGGCTCTGCTGCTGCGCTTCTGCCGCGGCTCACGCGACAACGCGAATGCGCCGAAGGAGCCGACGGACCCCGTGACGCTCGTGTTCACCGACATCGAGAGCAGCACGGCGCTGTGGGCTGCGTGCTCGGAGTTGATGCCCGACACCGTGGCGACGCACCACCGCCTGATCCGCGCGTTGATCGCGAAGTACCGCTGCTACGAGGTGAAGACGGTCGGCGACTCGTTCATGATTGCGTGCAAGAGCGTGTTCGCGGCGGTGCAGCTGGTGCGGGAGCTGCAGCAGGTGTTCCTGCAGCACGACTGGGAGACGGGCGCGCTCGACGAGGCCTACCACAAGTTTGAGGAGGGCAGGGCGGAGGAGGACGCGGAGGAGTACGTGCCGCCGACGGCGCGCCTGGACGCCGCGGTGTACCGGCAGTACTGGAACGGCCTGCGGGTGCGTGTCGGGGTGCACACCGGGCTGTGCGACATCCGGCGCGACGAGGTGACGAAGGGGTACGA
>NW_021704602.1:0-13776 GCF_003719485.1 Trypanosoma conorhini | reverse complement strand
AATAAAAACATTTTCGCAGTGGGTGCAGGAAGTGACCGTTTCACTGAGGGGGGGGGGGGGCACTTCACGTGCGGCTTATAAGTTATTGGGCTCGCACGTTTATACCCCGCAGCGCATTCATTAAACTTCTCCCTCCTCCTCTTTCTAACTGTTTGCACCGCTTTTTTTTTTTTGGCTCATCTGGCTGCTGCTGGTTGTGTATATTTGTTATTTCTCCATTTTTTTTTGTTTTCTCTCTCTCTCTCTCTGTTTCTGGGGGTGGGGGATTTAGGTTGAAGGATAACAAATACACCCCGTCAAGCCGCGATGGCGCATGACGAGACGGCCGAGTTTCCCACCGTGACGCTCTTCCGCTACCCGGCGTGCTTCGCCATTCCGACGGCGGATCCACACGCGCTTGCGGTGGAGTGCATGCTGCGCTTTGTGGGCGCGCACTTTGTGAAGCGTGACGCCCCCTTGCCAGTTGCCCTTGAAATTCCCACCAGCAGTGGCAGTCCGGTGGTGCGAAAAAAGGGTCTTGTATCGTGTTTGCAGCTCATTGAAGACGTGCTGCATGTGGATGAGGAGGTTCTGTCAGTCGAACAGCGACAACTTTTACTTTGCGTACGCGTGTTAGTGGAGAAGTCGCTGCTCCCGGCATTTGTTTACATCACCCATAGCGACCAGAATCTTTTTACTCACTCGATTCGAAAAGGCGTTGAACCAAAGGTGGCCACGCTCTTGCAGCGGCTGCGCGGGAACTACCGCAGCAGCGTTGTAGACGGCAGTGGGTGTTGTGGGCGCTACGCCAGTATGGAGGAGGCTCTTGCGGAGGTGGAAAAGGGACTGCGTGCACTACAGGCCTTCCACGTCAGTCACTCAAAGTCCTCTGGCACCTTTTTTCTGGGAACGGAGCGGCCGTGTAGTGCCGATGCCTTGGCGTACGCGGCGGCTTCATCGTTTCTCCATGCCGACTTTGCCGGCCATCACGCCCCCGCCACCCTTGTGGAGCTGCAGAGGCGTCTGAAGGAGGACTGCCCGGCGCTGGTAACGTTCATTGAAAAGGTGCGGCAAACCTACTTTGAGGACTACAGTGCGTACTACACACTGCGGGCAACTAACGAGCGCGGCGCCGGAGACGCGGCTGCTCGACCACCGTCCGGAGACGAGTTGTTCAAGAAGGGGCGATGGATGTGTGTGGCGTGGACGATAGGCTTTTCGCTGCTCTACTTTACCCTCTCAAACGCCAACTTGATTCTGGAGGCGCTATCGGAGTTGGAGCCCGAGGCGGAGGCGGAAGCGGAGGCGGAGGCGGCGGAACAGAAAAGCGACGAGGCATAGCGGGGGAAGAGGCACCGGGGCAGAGATGATGGGCCATGGCATTGTCTCTCAGCAGCAGCAGAAGCAGAAGCCAAAAGGAATGCCTGACAACGGGGGGAGAGACAAATGCATAAAGAAAAACGAAAATAGATCCTAAAAACGAACATGAACTCGTAAGGAGGAACGTGTGAGTGCACGAAAGCGAATGAAATGGAGGCATTTTGAGAACCCCGCCGGCCGCACGGAGAGGGTGGCGCCTCCGCTAGATGTAGTGCTGCCAGTGACGATGCGGTTGATGCAGATGAAGTAGACGGGAAGCAAACAGGCGGTCACGAGAGGCAGCACTGCATGCGTGTGTCTCTGTGCACACGGGCCTGGGGTTTAAACTGCCACTTCAGTACGTCGTCGCACGACAGTTCACCTCTCCTGCCCGACGAGAAGCTGAAGGGAGCCCTCAGACATGAAGAGAAGAAATTCTATATATACATCAATAGCTTTGTTATTTCGTCTTGTAACATATATGGGCACATGTGTATATTATTTTTCTGCCTATTCCCTCCCCTTTTTTCTTTTGTCGCTACTGATGATGCTACCTAGTAAGTAAATATTTTTTTTTTGAAGACCGCGGGACATAATCAGCTAGGAACCATGCAGGGCAGCTGGGCGATCTTGAAGAAGAACTGCACGAACTTCTTCCCTGGCCTCGCGTTGTTTGCCAAACAGACGCAGGACGCCGCCGACATCTGGTTGCGAATCTACAACCGTCAACAGAAATATGGACCCACTGACTTTGTGGAGCAGAGTGAAACGTACTCTCCCGACTACCACAAGCGTTTTCACTCACAGGACAAGAACATGTGGGTTGATATGGAGCTTAGCAAGGAGGTCTCCCAAGAGGAAATAGCGAAGCTGATGCGGTACAAGTTGGACATGTGGCGCATGGTGCACTGCACTGGCTCCGTACTTGTGATGGGTGGCTACGCCCTCCCGCTGGCGCTTTTTTGGCTTGCCAATGACACATGGGTGCCATCCGCGTTTAACGCCACCCCCGAGGAGCTCAAGGCATGGCGTCACGCTCAGGATTTATACCGCTACCGCAGTATTCCATCATATTTGACGGACACAAAGTGGCACTTTGACTTCCACGCCTATCCGTGGAACGAGACGCAGGAACAGGCCTGGGATGACCTGTTTGAAAAGAATGATGTCTGGCGGGACCCCAAGTTGGTTCGCCACGCAGCTGAGATGTACGACGGATTCATCAAGTTTGAACTTATTCGTCGCAAATCTCTACGCCATCTTTGCCGCAGCATGAACATTCCAACGTTCCCGATGCTCACGCGGCTGTGCAACGGTACGCGCGTACGCGACTACTGGATTCTCGCATGGTGCGAAGACTACATGGTCATCACCCAAAAGCTTCACGAAAAGATGTCCGATGAGGATCTCTACGACTATGCCTGGCGGAGGTTTCTGGCTCCCTACGACAAGAACCTCACGCGCGAGCAGCTGATGGGGCGTGTGGAGGACTACTTTACCTTCCTCGGCCCTGAGTTTGTTGAGAAGGGCAAGGCACCAAATCTCGTGATCCTAACAAACTACGTCATGGGTTACTACAACGACCCGGCCTTCCTGGAGGAGGACATCTCGGAGCTGGACAAGAACGACTACGACCACCTGGCAAGCTGGGGCAAAGACGCTTTTCTGCGCCGGTTGGAGTTTGAAAATGGCCCGCTGCGTGACCAGGTGGAGGCGCACACCCACAAGCTGCTGGCAGAGCGGAAGGCGGCTGAGGAGCACGCTGCAAAATCTGCCGCTCCTGCCAAGACGGGCTAAGTGGCGACAGGGTTCACCACCCTGAGTAAGCGGAGAGAGGAGGGTGAAAGAGAAAAAAGGAAATGAAAATGAAAAGGAAAAAAAAGGTATACATACAGCTATATTATAAGAATAAGGAAAGGAAGCAGAGGAAGAAGCGCGGATGTGTACTATGAGACGGAAAGGGTGTGAGTGAAGAATTAGGAAGGGGGACGGAGTCTACTTTGCAGGCAAAACACTGAAACCAAAACAATAGAAGGGAGTGCACTGGAATAGGTGTGCCTTTTTTGTTGTTGTTAGTTTGCTGCTGTTCTTCTTCTTGCAACTCATGGGTGGGAGGATTCCATGGAGAAGGTGATTGAGGCATTTGGTTGAAAAGGTACAATAGGGAGAAATATATATATATATATATATTTATATAAACTGGCATAGAAAAAAAAAAGAACCAGGAGCTCGCCTTTTTTTTTTTTTTTGGTCTCCCTGTTGTTCGGTTTGTCTTGTTGCTGCAGATGAATTCCGTCGTCGCCGCGACGCTAGTGAGAGGAGAAGTAGGAGAGTGAGTTGCCATCCAGGAAGGACGCAAAGAAGGGGCGAGGGTCTAGAGAGCAGGGGGGGTGCGGTTGCTTTGGAGATTTCCGCGCAACTTTTCTCTTTGGTGAACTGCTTTTTGTCTGCGTGCGCCTGCGGTTGTGTGGGGCGCTTTTTATTATTATTATTATTTATCTTTATCTCTCTTGCTTTCTTCCTTCTGCTGTTTGTGTGTTTCCGGCTGTCTGCCTGCATGCTGTTTTGGTTTTTCCCCCTCCCTTTTTTTTTTCTCACAGTGTGCCTCTCCTGCGTGTGAGGCCCTCTACCATTGCGCGCGCGTTCGACGGCAGTACACTTCTGCTACGAAGGCAACAACGGGAGAAAACAACGGCATCCAACAGCAACGCGACGCGTGGAAGGAATTCTAGGCGGGGATAAGCAAAGGCGTGAGACCTGAGAAATATACACACATCTATACTGCTCTCTCCTTGGCCCCTTTGCGCTTGCCTTGAACAATGGGTGGCTGCTGTTGCGGCTGTCAGCAGGACGACTCAAACTTGCCCGAAAAGTATGAAGAAAATCGTTCCTGCACGGATATTTTTTTTATGATTGTCTTTATCCTGTTCCTGGGCGCCTTCGCAGCGCTTGGCTTCATTGCGTTTAAGAGCGGTGACTTGAGAGGCGTTGTGTTTGGCAACGATTATCTTGGCTACGCCTGCGGCGACGGCGCGGGACCGCCTGGTTTCGCGAACCATGTGCCAGAAGATGCTCTTTTTCAGAGCAAGAAGTGGGCGGAGAACACACGCGTCTGGTACCCGCTGCCTCTCATGCAGGAAGTGACGGATGTACTCCACATAAGCTCCTACCTGAATCTTGGTATCTGTGTCAAGGAGTGCCCCAAAACAAATCCGGAGGGGTTGAAAGAGCTGTTGGCCGACAATATGACTGGTCCCAATCTAAAGAAGATGCAGGTGTATTCGTACGGGGATGTTTCCAAGACTGGACACCCGGTCAGTGCAGCCTCAAAGATGTACGCCGTGTATCATACCTCATCCATCCTGCGTAAGTGTTTGCCAGATCTCACCCAACCGCCGGAGGTGGGGAAAAAACTCTCGTCCCCTTACCTGGAAAAGGCCTACACGTTCATTCTGCAAGGTGTGAATGAGGTTGCAAACAGTTGGCGTGTCATTGCCATCGAGGCAGGCATTTGCCTTGTGGCATGCTTTATCTTTGTAATTTTGATGCGGTTTTGCGTCAGCGTCGTGGTATGGCTCATTCTTTTCTGCATATTTCTCCTATTGGCCGGTGGAGGCGGCATTGCCTTCTTCCTGTTTCACACCAGGGGAGAAAGCTCCTACCTTCCGGTGGCGGGTGTACAGAAATACTCCAACCTCTTTCTCGTGCTTGCTCTCGTACTGTGGTTTCTGGCGATTATCTACATGTTTGTCATTCTTGCGCTCTGCAGCAAAATACGACTTGTGTGCGCCATCATCAAAATTTCGGGTCGTGTCATGGGTTCTGCGCCGACGATGATTTTCCTGCCGTTCGCAGCTACTCTGGCAATCCTCGCTTTCTTTGTGTGGGCCGTGCTCGTGGGATTATGCCTGTACAGTGCCAAAGAAAGTGGAACCGCGTACTCGCTCGTGCCCCTCAGCGAAGCTCTTCGCTTTCAAGACGTTCCACTGGTGAAGGTGAACGAGACGCAATTTTTCAAGGTCGCCTCGCAAGTCCTCAACTCAAGGTACTCGCTGGAATACTTCTTGATTGCCGATCTCTTCGGGTTTCTGTGGACAATGGCTTTTTTGAATGCGGCGTGTTTCACCACCATCGCCTTTGTTTCGGTTTTTTGGTATTTCTCGAGCCTTTGCAATGATGATAAGAGTGTACCCATCTGTGGCGTATGCAAGGCGGTTTTTTGGACGGTGTTTTACCACACCGGAACGTTGGCGCTTGGTTCCCTTTTGATTGCCATCATACAGACAATCCGGTTCCTACTGGCCTACCTTGCCAAGAAGGCCCAGTCGATGCTGCACGACAGTGCCCTGATTTGCTGCCTGGCGTGCTATCTCGAGTGTTTTCTGGCCTACTTTGAGCGTGTGATTTCGCTCATAAACACCAATGCGTTCGTGATGATGTGTCTGACCTCACAGTGTTTTTGCGTCTCGGCCTGCCGCGCCATCGAGTTTATCCTGAGCTACACCGTGGAACTTCTCTTTCTGACCGGGTTTGTAAGCGTGGTCATCTTCCTTGGGGAGCTGTTCGTTGTGGCTGCGTGCTGCGCCTCCGCGTACTTCCTCTGCGACGTGCCCGAGCTTGCGACGGATATTCGGGTGTATGTGATGCCACTTATCGTCATCGGTGTTATGGCGTTCCTTTTGAGTCGCGCCTTTTTTGGCGTCTACGAGTCGGCCGCCACGGCGCTGCTGATGTGCTACTGCTACGACCTGAAGGTGAACGCCTCGCGTGCGATGTACTACGTGCCGGAGGAGCTGGAGCACCAGCTTTTCGACTACTCGCAGAAGGAGAAGCTGCGCCAATTCAACGAGCAGCAGGCCGCCGTGCACCAAGAGAAGTGAGAGCGAGGAGGAATAGCAAGCGGCGCTGCACCGGCGTGGAGGACGGAAGCCGAGACCTCCGACGAGAACAAAAAAAAAAGAGGAAAAATAAAAGGGCAAAAACAAGCAAAAGCTTGGACTTTTCAGCAACGCTGATATAGATATATATATATATATATATTAGTTACAGAGAGAGAGAGAGAGAGAGAAGTGTAATGCATATTTTTTGTGTCAGTGCGCGTTTCACGACAGCCGACGTTGGCCGTGCGCCCACAGAACGAGGAGGAAATGCGCTTTCGCATACCACAGTGTCCGGCACCGTGGTGATGTGGGACTCGATGCTGGAGGGTGCATCCATACCCACTAAAACCCCCTTGTGCCGCTTGCGCGGCTGATCGGAGATGAAAAACTGCGGGCGGAGGCCAACGGCGGAGAGCACGTTGTCTGATGGAGGGTCTCCGTTCGATGCCCTAACTCCATCGTGACATCTGCGCTTTTTGACCTACCCGCATCCCCACTCCCAATACAGGAGCAAGATAATGATGCGAAACGGTTCCCCTTGGACAGGGCACTAGACCTTCCAACACGCAGTGGCACTCAGGAAGGACCAACTCTTAGATTCCCCTCGTAATAACCGAGAGTACTGGACCCTGGCACTGCGGTGAAGTGGTCGGGCACGCCAGGGTGTATTACATATGCACGTACACCTACAGGGTTCTGGAGCTGGAATTAACAGAAGCTTCGATACAAAAATAAAGCGGGGGGTCAGTCGTAAACAGAAAAAAAAAAGACGTGTGGGGGACAGAAGGAAGTAGAAAATGGTTGCGGCGAATGCGTAGAAGCGGGACAAGTTTCCGCGGTTCGTGCGGAATGAATCGGAGACAAGGCCAGGATCGGGTGCTATAACTGTAGTTATAGGCAACCAATTAAAATGAAGTGCGCAAAGGGGGGGGGGTTATGCATCCATCAAGAATGATGTACATGTCCGCGTTTTTGAGACGGCTATTCTTCTGATGTAGCATGCGCCAACGGCCAAGCGTCGGGGAAGCCCCACTACTACGGCAATGGAAATGTAATCGAATAAAATGCCATCTGCGAAGGAATTGGGGTACCAGATAAATAATTTACAAGCCTGTTTTTGAGTTGGAATGGGACATTGACTGCATAGCTAAACCTTACAGGGTCTCAACCGTTAGTTCCACAAATAAAGGGGTGGGCCGCTTTTCCTTTTCCCCCCTCCCCCATCTTCGTTTTTTGGAATTTTTTTGTGATTCCCTACTATTTTTTTTTACTTTCCCCTTTTGTTGTGCGTGTCGTTTATCATTTCTTTTTTTTTTACTTTGTCCAGACCACATGTTCGATTTCCTCCTCGGCGCCGTTAGCCACGACATTTGTATTTTGGCCAGGCCCCCGCCGAAGCAGGCCAACATGACATCTTGTACCGCCAGCCGTCGCTGCGTTTTTCCTTTTTGTCTTCGTTTTTCTTTACTTTTTCCCCGTTGGTTTTGGGCTCCGGAACTTCTGCAGGGGGAGAAAAAAAAAATCGTTTGCCCTGCGCTGCGGCTTTTCACACGCCGGCGCGCTTCCTCCCCGCCGCATCGAAGAGAACAGGCAGGGGAAAAAAAAAAGGGTGTGTGTGGTGGGGGGGAAGCGCAGGAAGCGGCACTTCAGACGTCTGAGCGTGTGGTGGTGGAGGTGGGCGTCGTGTTTTTTTTTGTCTATTCGTCTTTGGCCTCTTTGGCGTCCTCACGGGGGACGCGTGTGTCGCCAGCACTTTTTTGCTTCGCCGCGGTGGGGCGCCTCCCGCCGTTTGCAGCCGCCATGCCCCCGTCGCCTCTGCTCACACTGGTTTCCCGCTCCGCCGTCTCTTGCGGCCGCCGCGTTAGATACGTAAGATAGCACACAAGAAAAAGGAGAGAAGAATAGTTTTTCTTTAAATAAAAAGGGAGAGGAAAAAAAAAGAACTTGTAAACATACGGGACTTAACAAGAAGGAAAACACAAACATCTTTTTTCTTTTTTAAAAATGAGCAGTGGACTTGCCGACTTTGACGGGGATGATGTGAAGGCGCCTATTGTGTCCGCCCAGCCCCAAATGGGCGTGGGCATGGGGACACACAGCGCCGTCGCCCTGGGGGGGTTCCAAGACTTCTGCCTGAAGAGTGAACTCGCCAACGCCATCCGCGAGAACGGCTTTGAGCACCCGAGCGAAGTGCAGCATCAGGCACTGCCGCAGGCGATGCTCGGCGCCGACATCCTCGCGCAGGCCAAGTCTGGTATGGGAAAGACAGCTGTCTTTGTCTTTGCGCTGTTGGAGCAAATTGAGAAGGTTCCAGAAGGGCAGAAGCCGCATTGCCAGGCAATCGTCGTTGTCCACGCCCGCGAGTTGGCATACCAGATCGAGCAGGAGTTTAAGCGGTTTAACAAATACCTGCCGTACTGCACCACAGGCGTCTTCTTTGGCGGCATCCCAGAGGACGAGAATGTGAAGCAACTCAAGAAGGAAGTCCCTGCGATAGTGGTGGGAACACCAGGGCGTCTAAGCGCACTTATTCAGCGCAAAGCCCTTGACGCCTCACGCGTCAAGTGGTTCGTCGTGGACGAGTTTGACCGCTGCTTAGAGGATGTCAAGATGCGCCGCGACGTTCAGACGGTGTTCCTAAAGACACCGAAAGAGAAGCAGGTGATGATGTTTTCCGCCACCATGACTGATGAACTTCGTAATGTTGCGAAGAAGTTTATGAATAACCCGACGGAGATCTACGTGGATCAGCGAGCGAAGCTGACACTGCACGGACTCGCACAGTATTACATGAATGTGACAGAGGCGCAAAAGCTCCGCAAACTCTGCGACATTCTTGATGCTGTGGAATTCAACCAGGCTATTATTTTTACCTCCTCTGTGGAGCGTTGCGAGGCACTTAGCCGCCAGCTGCAGGCCCTTAAATTTCCCGCCATGGCTATTCACTCTCGCATGGAACAGCCTGAGCGACTCCGCGTGTATGAAAGCTGCAAGTCGAACCACACCCGCATTATCGTTGCCACCGATCTTTTTGGCCGCGGCGTCGACATTGACCGTATAAACCTCGTGGTGCAGTTTGACATGGCCTCGGATGCGGATTCGTGTCTTCATCGCGTGGGTCGTGCAGGTCGTTTCGGCACAAAGGGTCTGACGATTGCCTTCCTCACTGACGAAGAGAAGGAGATAAAGCGCGAGAACCGCAAGTACACCGACCATGGCGTTATGAGGGACCTTCAGGAGAGGTTTGAGATGCAGGTGCAGGAGCTAACAGACATCAGCACGCAACTTAACCAGAGCCAGTACATGAATCAGTAAGGCGAAAACCTGTGGGCGACATGAATGCAGAAAAAGTCGAAGGAGTACAAGGAATTAATTTTTTTTTTAAAGAGGAGAAGCGCGACGAAGAGGCGTAATAAGAGATCGTGTGTGAGCAGGATACATACGGTGAGGAGATAGCAAAAAGAAAAAAAAATATGTCTGTGGGTAATGAGATGGCAGTGAGAGCTAAACCGGGTCCTGACCGTCCTGTCTGGTTAATTGGATAGAGTCACAATGAGGAAGAAGCATGGCAACGCCTGCCGCCTTTTTTAAAAATTATTCTTCTCCCTGCTTCTTTCCGTCGCTTTTTTTATTCTTAACCCGATTTTGTTTGGTGTACTGTGGCGGGAAAAGCGGAATTCTCACTCCCGCCCTCTCACTGCCTCTCTGTCTCTGTGTTCACCTTGTGGCACGCCGCCCGTTCCCGCTTCCCCTCCCGCCCATCGGCGTCTTGATCGACGCCCGAGGCAGCGGCGAGTCTGCGGTGGGGCGTGGTGCCTGCGGCGCGTAGAACCGGCGCTGCGTGCGCGAGGCAGGGGAGGGTGGGGACATCTCGTAGTCATCTCCGTCTCCTTTTCAGCCCCTTCTTTGCCAGTCTCTCTTTTTGTTTTGTTGTGCATTTTTTCTTCCTTCTACGCGCCCCTCGTCCTTCACTCTTCTGTCTTTTCTTTTTCTTCGTTTTTTTCCTCGTTGAAGTGGAGGGCCTTGGGGAGGGGAAGTCGCTTGTTTGGGCGCAGCGAGAAGGAAGGCGGTGAGCTCAAGGCACGCGCACCCGACACCAACAGCGCACGGCGTGGGGGAGGAGGAATGCGTCAAATGCGGGAGGAACGGCGGAGGGAGGCGGGAGGCACGCTGGGCGCTGCCCACGCAACGCACGACTGCGGCGGTTACTATTTACAGTGATTGATTGAAACTATTCCTACTTCATGATCACTATTATATTTTTCTTTCCTTGTTTCTCTGTAGTCGGGCGAAAATGAATGCGTCCCAGATGCGCAAGCAGAGGGGCAACAGAGAAGGAAAAGCAACACGGAGCCGACAAACGGGGCGAGGCGGGGCGTCGGGCCGCTAGTGGAAAGGCGAGGATGATCGCCAGCTCCCTTCACCCCCCAATGCAAATTTCCCGAAAGGAGGCCTCTGCGTCAACTTCCTCAGTTGTTCCTATTTTCTTGTTGTTTCCGTTTTTGCTTCATGCAGCTCCCGCATCTTCTTCGCTTCCCGCACGCACTACAAATAAAATGCGCCTGCAGGTTGTGCTTTGCTCGCCTTCTCAGCTCCACAGAGGAAAAAAGAAAATACACCCACACAAATGTGTAAGGCTCCGTGCGTGGGGATTTTTTCCCCACCTCTTTGTTCCTCGTCCCCTCTCGTTATCTCTGTAGCAACCCCGTGATCTTGTTCTGGTCTCTCTCTCTCTCTGTATTTCCCGCTCGCTTTTTATCGTTTTATCTTTGGGTTCCTTTTACGTCTCTGTCTCTCGTCATTTTTTTTCTTTTACCCAACGCAGACCGCCTATTTTTGTTGCTGTTGTTCGGTTACGGGGCTTTCCCGCTTCGAGGAGACGCACACACGTGGGTGCGGCAGAGAAGTCGTGCCACTAGAGAGGCGGGGGCGAGAAGAGACAAGTGCAGCTGCTACTTTTAAGTGCAAAGGCGCGCACTACTTGAGCGCAGAGACTCCGAAGAAGACACAAGGCGGAGGAGGCGAAGGCTGCGGAGGTGCCATTGAGTCGGGCAGAGAGCGAGGGTGAGAGCGAACTTCAAACATTTTCGCATTTCAAGTGGGGCGGCTGAGGGAGAAGCACTCGCCCGATGAATATCTACAGCAGGGATCAACAGATTTACAACATACAGCGTACCCGTGGCGAGCGCTGGCTGCTGCATCTGTACACTCTCAGCACAGGTGTGCAGGTTGTGTGCTTTCTCTTCGCCATTATCCGCACCGCCAATGCCGCCTCGGATTCCTTTGAAAATAACTTTTTCGTCACTTCTCCACTCGATTTAGGACCGCTTAGACTTTGGGATAACTGTTCCCTTTCGGTGAGCTCCTCATATACTATGTTCACCAACGTCAGCTACTCTCTGTCGACGAGAAACGTGGGTTATTTTGTCAGTCGCAGTGTAACAAATATACGTATGCTGTTTACGTGCGCTGCGCTGAACATCGTGGTCTGCGCGATCAATCGTCTGTGGGTCTGGTTGGAGATACGCGAGCTGCGATATCATTTTGTGGTGATTCGGCATGACGTATTCGTTGTCTGGGAGCTTTTTCTCACCATCGTTGGCATTGTCTTGCTGCAGCCTGTAGCGAATGAAAGTGAAGTATTGTCAAAGTACTTTTCATATTGCGCACAAAAGCGGCCGTACGGATTGGGGAACGTCTCTCGTTACGTAGAGCTGTATGTGTCGTTTTTCACGGCGCTAGCCGTTTTTTCACTGGCCGCCTTGGCGGCAGTTGTTGTACGATGCAAGAAAGTGCCCGGCGATGAGGAAATGGAAGCGTCGGCAGTTCAGCCTCACTTACCCCCACAACGATTGCTGTCTGTTTACTCAGCAGGAGAAGCAGGGCGGCGGTGGCAGCCGCCGCAGCAGCAACTGTACAATCCCCCTCCGCACGTTGGGAGGAATGCAGGGGGGCAGGGCGACTTCCGCCCAAGTAATGACGTGGCATTCCACACAGCCGCCGCGCCGGTGGCGCCTCTGGTGCCTCCGGAGGACTTCGAACGCCGCCACTCCGCTCCCAGCTTTGGTCCTAGCATCAGTCGGCCGATGACACCCAACACATTGGGCCCGGACCCCGGCACTTTGCACCACAGAGGCGACGCCGCCGTGTCGGCTAGGGATGGCTCCTCCACGGGCGCTGGGGCGCAACCGTTGACCCGTTTTCAACCACCGCCACCGCCACCGCCACCGTCGCTGGGGAGGCAAAGGGACACGCAGGGCGACGCCGCCACGGAGGCGACTGTGGAGCTAGAGAACCAGCGGTGAGTTAGAGCGGTGAGAGAGGTGTTCCCCTCACTTTTGTTGTATGTGTGCCTTTCTCAGGGTCGTGCTGGGGGAGGGGGAGGGGGAAGTTGAATTTAGCTTGTGTGTGTGTGTATGTGTGTGTGTGCTTTTTTTTTGTGTGTGGGCATATTTTTTCTACGTCCAGCTTTTTATTCCCCCATCCTTGGCGCAGCTGTCGTTGCTGTTTTGTTGCTTGTGCCGACGCCCGTGTGTGGTGCTCTGCCGAGTGAATGGAAGCAAAGCCTCCGTGTAACGTTGAACCTTTGCCGTCCTACCCACAGTTGCACCCACACAACACAAAAAGAAAAGTTACTAGCAGGGACGACTGCAGCCACAACGCAAGGTGGCGGCGGTGAAGTGACTTATCGCCGTCTCTTTTTTTTTTTACTTCGTCCTCCCCCTACTCTCTCTTTATCGCCTTTCTTTTTTTTGTGTTGTTTTCCTGCCTCTTGATACGAGGCTAGACATGAGCTGCTCGCCTTCTTGCCTGCCTCCTGGCGCGGGGGTGCTCAGCCGTGCAAACTATGCGTGTGTGGGCCGCACCGAGGTGAACAGGGGGGAGGCGCAATAGGCCTAGACGCTTCTTTTTTTTTTTTTCTTTCGCCCTCATCTTTATCTTTCTCGCCGAAATGTAGGTGCGTTGGTATAGGCAGTCTGTTCTTCTTCTTGCTGTTGTTGTTGCTACTACTACTTGTTTCTTCTTCCCCCCCCCCTTCCTATTCGCCAATGCCTTTGTGTGCGCTGGCCATTTTTCCCGTTTTTCCGCTTCGTGTGCGCAGTAGAACGAGAAGCAAATGGCAGCCCCGCAGCAGTACGCCCGCGTGCACTCCGTCGACCTGACGCTGCAGCATGAGAAGTCCTACCAGCGTCAGACGGCGGTGAATGAGAACATCCACAACCCGAACAGGAAGCACGTGAACATGAGCGGCCACATCCGCTACTCCAAGAAGATCGGTCTCGGCTTCAAGACCCCCAAGGCGGCCGTCAACGGCAAGTACATCGACCGCAAGTGCCCCTTCACCAGCAACGTGTCCATCCGTGGCCGCATTCTTCGCGGCGTGGTGCACTCCACCAAGATGAAGCGCTCCATCGTCATTCGCCGCGACTACCTGCACTTCATCCGCAAGTACCAGCGTTACCAGAAGCGCCACCGCAGCCTGACGGTGCACTGCAGCCCCTGCTTCGACCCCAAGCCTGGAGATGAGGTGGTGGTCGGCCAGTGCCGCCCGCTGAGC
>NW_021704604.1:0-13773 GCF_003719485.1 Trypanosoma conorhini | reverse complement strand
TTTTATTTTTTTTGCGCCGGTGACGTTGGCTGCTGCCATCGTATGCGTCGTTTTCGGCCCTCGTGTGCTTGAGCGAGGGCGGAGGCGTGTCCTGAAGTTGTCTTTGGGTGGGTCAGCGGGTAGGTGCGTCCCTCTCTTTCTTGCACTTTCTTCTTGTCTTTTTTTTTTCTTTTACTTGGCCTTGCCGCGGAAAGGGGGAAGGACGGAGGTGACAATTTTTCCGGGCCCCGCACTCGCAGAAGGAAACGTTGCACACGCGCATACACACCTGCGACGGCCCCGCAGTCAACGCGAGTGCCTCGCACCGGCCTCAAATGGCGCGTCTGATGGGATCTCTGCGGTGCTGCTGCTGCTGCCTCCTCGTTTTCCTGCTAGCAACACTCGACACCGCCACCGCCACCGCCACCGCCGCTGGCAACGAGACCCAGACAAACTTATGGGCCGTCATTTTGTCTACCTCACGCTACTTCTTTAATATACGCCACACCTCCAACGCGCTGACGATGTACCACCTCTGCCGCAAGCACGGGCTAGACGACGACCACATCCTCCTCTTCCTTGGCGACAGCTATGCCTGTGACCCACGCAATCCCTATCCGGCCGCCATCCACAGCGCTCTTTCGGGGTCTGATCGAGTCAATCTGTACGGCTGCAGCGTGGAGGTGGACTACGCCGGGTACGACGTGGACGTGCGTCGTTTTCTTGGCCTTCTGCAGGGTCGCTACGACGCACTTACGCCCCCCTCGCGCCGCCTCAACACCGATGAAAACTCCAATATTTTGATTTATGCTGCTGGACACGCTGCAGAGGGTTTTTTTAAAGTTCAGGACTCCGAGTTCATGAGCTCCATGGATGTTGCCGACACACTTATGATGATGTGGGAGCAGCGACGGTATCGGAAGGTGGTTTTTCTGGTCGACACCTGCCGTGCCTTGGCGATGTGCCTTGAAATTAAGGCCCCAAACGTGATCTGCCTCACCTCGTCGGATGCGACGCTAGAAAGTTTTTCACATCATGTGGAACCTTTGATAGGGCTGACATTTATTTCCCGCTGGTCCTTTGAGTCGCTGCAGCTTCTGGAACACGCAAAGTGCCGTGTCGGGCCCAACGAGAAGACCACTCTGCAAATGTCTTGGTACGACTTCAATTACGGTGCGGAGCGGAAGAGCCTGCCCCCTCCACTGTCGGTGCCGTCACATTTTGATGCTGTGAATGAACCGGGGGCGATTCATCGGTGGAAGCTGGAGGAATTCTTTTGCGATCGCGCACGGGAGATAGTTTCAGTTGATGTGCGTTACGACTTGCTATAGGAGGGGGAGGGGAGTGGGTCCACGTCATGCGTGCGGAGACGCCCCCGGAAGGAAGTGACGCTGTACGAAGTTGGTGGTTCTGCGCCCGCACCTGGGGCGTGTCTGGCTCGCTGCGAGTTGGCTGTGCCTCCTCTGTGACTTTCCACCGCGTTGCTTCCCCTGTCTCTGTCCCTTCTTCATTTCTATGTAAATATAGGTGACTTTTTTCGTTTTGATTTTGTATTTTGGGTCCCGCGGACCAGAAGGTTTTGGTTGGTTCACAGCAACTCCCCCGCAGCCTGTGCACCACCCTCTCTCTCTCTCTCACGCACACACACGCACACGCACACGCTGGCCATAGCACGCGGCGCACAACGAGACAAACGCCAACAACAACAACAATAATAATAAAAGCTTAGAGAGTAAACGTGTTGGCCGATGCGCAAGTTTGCCGTGCCACGGTTGTCTTCATCACCGTATCGCTTGGGTATACTCTTGAGTGGTAGACGCAGCTGTGCGTCTTCCTCCTCTGCGAACGCCGGTGCCAGCTCCAGTGGGGGCGGCAGTGGACCCACCATCGCACCGAAGAAGCCAAGGCGGCGCATCTCTGCGAGCATAGACGCCTCTTCCCTCCTTGACCGTGTCCCTCGGGACCCTGGGGCGCATGCCGAGCTCTCGACAGCTGAGCTGGAACGCAAGCTAGAAGAATGGTCCAAGATGAACCCACAACAACTTCAGGAGTTATATGAGCGTCTCGAGAAACAGGAGGAAGAAGAGAATCGCGTACTGGTGGAGGACTCATTGTATCAAATGGATGTGTCAATGCGGGATCGCTCTGCGGCCGCCGTGCGTGTCTTTTGGAGGGATGTGGATGTGGGTCAGCTTGACGGTTATGAAGGGTGGTATACGGTCTTGGTGGATGGACGCAAAGTAAAGGCATTTGAGTCTAACAACGTTCTTGCCATTCCGAGTGAAGCCATGGCATACGCCTGTGCACGGGAGTATGCGGAGCAAACGGTGTATCTCAATAAGCTGTTGATGCCAATGACGGACATGTGCAGCGGGGCACTAGCCGTTGCCCCACAGATGATTGCCCCGCGTGTGGACTACTTGATGTCGTTCTACCAGAATGATAACATGTACTTCCGTGCCGCCCCCATTGCGGGGGAGCAGGATCGCGTAATTGGACCCATTGCAGACTGGTTTGCACACGCTTTTAACGTAAATGTGCCCCGAATCGTGGGCATTGGTCACCCGCAAATTCCTGCAGGTTCCACGCTTAAGGTGCGCGATGCACTGTTGGCGATGTCGATGAATCCATATCAGATCGTGGCGCTGTGCGTGGCGGCCCAATTCACCAGCAGTCTGCTCCTTCCTCTCGCGATGTTTAACGGCATTGTTGATCTTCCAACGGCGTTGTCAATCAACTCGTCGGAGGAGCGGCATAACACTTCCGTTGAGGGAGTCATTGAGGGCTACCACGACATTAGAGAGGCGGATGTTGTCACAAAACTCTGTGCGTGTGCCGTGACCTGGCAGTTGATGAATCAAATTCCGATCTCAAAGTGTATGGAGGTGGCACGCATTAACGTTGCGAGTGAGGCACTTTGATACGACGCGACGTCAATGGAAGTCGTGAAGGCCATAAAATTATCTCATCATGAGGGCGAAAGAGGATGAATGGTTGTGATTGTCTTTGGGTCTACGGCATATGTGTCTACCTGTCCAAGTTGTATGTGTGCGTGTGCGTACGTCCCCAGATACATACGGGCGTTTATTATTATTTGTGGCCTTTTTTTTTCTTGTTTTTGTTCTTGTGTTGCGTGATTGTGGGGCTGGGGAGGGGTGGGGGCGGGTTTGAAGTTCACGTGTAAACTCGGTAGCACAGCTAGTGAAACGCGCGGTCGCCTGCTGCTGCTGCTTTAGCCGGTGTCCCTTTTTTGCTGCCTGCTCCGTGTGGGAGCCAGTCGATCTGCTTCTTCCCTCACACCGATGCGGAGACCGACTGCGCGCGGCGGCAGCGGCGAACTCGTGGGACCACGCGGCGGTCGTCCCCTGCGCCAACCGTCGGGGCCGTCCTCGCACGGAGTCGTCGCACGCGGCCCAGCCGAGCCCTACGGCGCGTTGGTTGATAGTAACGAGGTACATGCGGAGATACGCGATCTCGCGGCGCGGGTGAAGGGTGTGATTGAAAACAACTTCCAAAAAGATGCCACCTCCGAGGCCCAAGTTCTTCAGGGCATTCGTCGCTTTGGCCCATCCGCGCAATCCAAAAAAATTCTTAACCGCGAGAATGCGGCCGCAATGCTGGCCCTTCAGACGGGGGTGTACGCCGTCTGGCGGTGTGAGCAGCCCAAGTTGTCAGGGTCGAATACGGACTTCTGTGCACGGGTTGGGTACCAGCATCGTTGCTTTTGCGGGCACTCACTTGAGGAACATGCCGCGCTAAAACCGCTGCGGGGTCGCGTGGCGGCACCTCCATGCCAGGCATGCGCATGTGGAGGTTTTAACTACATGCCGAATGAACCCGAAGAGATTGGGGAAGGGTGGCTGACGCGAAGGGGCAATTGGGACCCGGAAAGGTGGTCCGCCAAGTGTCGCTGCGGCCATGGGCACAAGCAACATGATCCAAGAAAGCGTTCCTGCAAAGAGTGCGGTTGTAGTGGATTTACGAGTCACTTTTTGTGTGCGGTGTGCGACCGCGATGGCGAGGCCCATGCAACTGTTTTTGAGTTGGAGCAGGACCGCCTGCAGAGAGGACTGCCGGTGCGTGAAGCCTATTTTCCTCTGATGGCGCTCGATTGGTCTGTGCGGGAGCTGGTGCTTGAAGACCCCACCGGTGGCGGGGCGCTTACGGCCCCACCCAGCCGCCCTGCGCTAGAGACAGGCGGAGCGCCGTCTGCTGGCAGCCGCACCGGATCGCAGCGGAGTTTGCCGCAAAAATTTCCCGCCGTGGCGCAGCTGACACCACCGCCACCGCAGCAACAGCAGCAGCAATACTGCACGGGCTGCGGGACGATGTATCGTTCCGCCCAGGTAAAGTTCTGCTCCCAATGTGGAAAACAGCGGCAGTAAAATGGACATTGAGTTTTTGTCCCATTTACGTGTGTATATATGCATGCATGAATGCGGGTATCCACCTATACGTTTTTGTTTTCTTTTTTACTGCAAGCCTCTCTCTTCTTTATGTGTTACTTTTTTTTTTGCGTTTGCTGCTGCCTTGGACTGCGTTGTATGTGTGTGTATGTGTCGCGTGCGCCTGCGAAGGATGCATTTGGGTGCAAGAGCATGTACATCTGCCCCAAAGCCACACACCTCATTCTGTGAGCTGTGCTTCCTGCTTTTATTTAATTATTTTTCTCTTTGAGGGCCGTGAAATGTTTTTGGTGGTGTGTGAGTGTGTGTGTGTAAGTAAGTATGCATATTGGCGCCACTTGTCCTTTTGCCCCGCTCCCTCTTCTTCCTTCTTTGACCCCCTCCGCATGTATTCGTATGAATTGCTGTGCTTGTGTCCCTCCACGCACGCCCGCACACGGGGGTGCCGCAAGGGGGGAACGAAGCGCATAACGCCCTTCACATCCAAGCGATCACTTTGTTTGCACTGCGTTGACCCCTGTGTTAGTGTGAACGCGCTTGGTCACCCCTTGCTTGTGTTTCTCTGTCGTGGCTTTGCCCCCTGACGTGCGTAATTCTCTACTCCGGCATGTGTCGCACAACCACCCGCACACCTCTGCGCTGTTAGACTACATACACACTCCCGCCCGCCCTTCCTCCCGCCCAACCACACACACAGACAGTGGGCCCAGGAGTAAGCAGCGTAAAGGGGAAAAGTGACTTAAACTATTTAGTTAATATATAAAAAAAAACTGATTATAAACAAGCGAGAGGTGCTAACAGAGTTGTTTGCGTGCTTTTATTATCAAAGATGTGGCATAGTCAACGTGCGCTGCTTGTAGGCGGGGCCCGTCGCACATTGGCCTCGTCTGTCTCCACGCAGGCGGCAGTTGCTGCCACAGCCATGCTTTTCCAGGCACGTTTTGCTAGCGGTAGCACTAACCCGTACAAAGTGCTTGGCATCAAGCAGGGTGCGACGAAGCAGGATATCAAAAAGGCCTACCGCGTGCTTGCCCGCAAGCACCACCCCGACGCGCCGGGCGGCTCACATGAGAAGTTTCAAGAGATTCAGGCGGCCTACGAGCAGGTGAAGAGCGGTATCTGGATCAAGAAGGATGCCGACGGAAACTCCGCAGATGCGCAGGGGGGCGCCGACGGCGGCAACCGTTACAGCAATTTCCGCTTCACAACGCGTCAGCACAAGAGCAAAGTTAGTTACGACGAGTTCTACGAAGAGATGCACACAGGGAAGGTGAAGAAAAACCCCTTTGGCGACGATGAGGCGGAGGAGGCGGCGTCGAAGGATCCCCGTCGTAACCCATTCGCCGGGAATGAGGCTCTTGTCCAGGCGTGGTTCCGCTTCATCATTCTTTGGTCCATCGTCTTTGTATCCCTGCGCACGACGCTCTTTTTGTCCTTCCCACCCAAGTACGAGAATGCGCGGAGGGCGCCCATGCCGGAGCATCCACGCAAGCCACCACCTCCCAAACCGCTGATGCACAACTCCTTGGTGGCTTGAAGAAAAACAAAATCGAGGACAAAAGAACAAGGCAACAACAACAAAAAATAATAATGAAACACACACACACACAAAGGTATTGGAGGAAGACTGTACATGCCTATCTGTGCGAACGAGAAGAAGCCACGTTTCTCAGTGAAGTCGCAGAGGTCGGAAGTACGCCGTCACGCAGCCAATGGCTCCCAAAGCGGTCACGATGATAATTTGTGTGGAGCTGAGGAAGGGGGGGGGGGGTCGCGGACATGTAGCACGGCCTTTCAATTGCCCCAGTCAATGAGAGTGCGCTCTCGATCTTCGTTGGGGTTTGCAGAGAACCCCCCGAGCCGTGAGCTTTTACTTCCGTTTACGCAGGGTTCTTTTCCAATCACTAATGAGGAATGATTTAAGACAGCCGGACTGTGCTACGCAGGGAACTATAATCTGTTTCGCATCTCTCTGTTTCTGTCTGTGCGTGCCATATATATATATATATATATCCTTCTCTCTCCTCCAGTCCGCGTTTCTGCTTCGCCTTCTGGGTACGAAATGCTCTGCCTGTCAGTTGTTTTGTTTTCTTCGTTTTTGTCGTTGCTTTTTTAAAATCAATTTTCTTGGAGGGTTTTCCTTGCGCTTTTCTTGGCTTACGGAAAGTAGAGGCAAGTTGACGCGTGAGTAGGTAGCACCACAGCTCGCTCCCTCTCTCGCTCTATATATATATATACCCCTCTCTCTTTGCCTATTCCTCGGCACCAACAAGGGGCCGGCTGCTGGCTGAGCGGGGAGGCCCTGTGCGGGGCGCGTCAACGCACACGGTCATCCGTGTCTCATCATTGGTAAAAGTATTGCCACCCGCATTGTCACCACCGCCAGTTTGGATATCAATCGCGGCCGTTGCGGCACCCGCGCGGGTCACACTAGTAGCAACCGGAACTCGACCCCATTGGTTGTATTATTACTGACACGGTCTCACAGAGGGAGAGCGCGACAAAATGATGGAGAGAACACGACTTCTGCTGGCAGCGGAGTTCAAGCAAAAGTCCCGCTGGTCGAGCGTTTGGCCCAACATGCACTACGGTGCCATGTACCTGGACTACAGCGTCGGCCGAAAGCTGCCGATGAAAGGAGTGAATTGGGTCACGCGGGACTCCAACCGTTTGGTCAACTTTGCAAATCGATATCAAGCCGTCATTGATGACATTGACGTGAAGAAGAACGAAGAGGAACTTGGCATCAATCTGCAAGATATCCGCTGGAACGATCATCGCCGCATTTACTGGAAGTGCGCCTTTTGCGGGTCCCCCTACCGGAAGAGCGTGAGTGTGCGCACGAAGTTTCATGCGGGATGCAATTTTTGCAAGGGCAGATATCCCTCCGAGGTGCTCCGCGAGCAGCATGCGAGTCCATCGCTCGCCGCGTCCGCCCCGGAGCTTGTGAAGCAGCTTACGGAGACCGACAAAGTGGACAACCTAGGCTCGTTAGCGTGCACGAGCAAGTTTCGCGCAGAGTGGAAGTGTCAGGGCTGCGGTGGTTCCTACCGCGCGAGCGTGCGCAGCCGCACAGGCAACGTGGAGAGTGGACAATGCCCGCTGCATCCAAATATTGTCGGTTGGTCGGCGTTCTGTCCGTCGTGTGCATGGAAGCCAAACATGGTCCCCATCGCAGAGGAGGTGCAACGCACCGGGCAGTTTCTTGGATTGGAAGGACTGCCGGGGAAAAGTGAGTCGCCTCCAGTGACGCATATTCCACGCCGCAGGAAGTTGGTCGTGTGAGACAATTGTTGTCGTTGTTGATCTCCTCCTCTTTGTTTTCCTTTTGTTTCGCCTTTTGGTTCGCATTTCATGCAACTACTGGAGAGTTGTCTGCGTCTCTGGCCGTGTGTGGTGGTGGCGACAGAACATCCATCACACGCCCTTTTCTTTTGTTATTTATCATCGTTTTTATCTTTTATTTTCATGTCTTTCTCTCCGGCGTACGCAATCCTCGCAGGCCGTGCGTGTTGACGAGACCGGTTGCGGCGATGTCAAGCCGATTTTTTCAGAAGTATTTTCTTCGCTGCGGCCTCTGTCAATCCATTCAACGCCACGCAAAAGGGTACAGACCGATTCCAAACCCCATCCTCTTTGACTCGGATGCGCAGTGCCGCAGCTACCACCGTGAGCAGCGCGAGTGCGCTGGGATGTCGGGATATGTCGTGACTTGCCGCTGCGACAAATGCCAGCGTGTCCATTCCTCGTGGAGCGTAGTAGACTTTCAGGAGTTTCTCGATGCAAAGAGCTCGATGACTCCCGAGAAGCGGACGGCACTCCTGTGGCCCCCAGCAGGGAATTCTTCGGCGACAAAAATGGGGAAGTAAGCTTGCCGACGGAGGCTGTCGTCTGCGTGTGTGAGTGTGTGTGTGTGTGCGTAGGGCAGCGCATACTGCATGAGCGTTCTCCAAGTTTTCTTCTTGTCGCTGGTGCCGCTACCGTTTTTGCTGAGGAAGTCCTTCCGAAGATGACTTTTTGTACGCCCTCTTTTACCTTGCATCCTTTTTGTTTTGCTCTTTTTTTCTTTTTCACTTCCACCAGCATCGTTTTCCCTCCATCCTTGCCTCTGGATTAACCTGTGGAGAAGCAAGGGTATCAGATGACCGCCGGAAATGAACGACAACAGCGTGTAGCCGCCAGTTTTACCTGCCAGTATTACACTCGGATGGTGCAGCAGCCGGAGAAGCTCCCTTCCTTCTACACCCAAAATGCCTCCTTTAATCACATGGGACACACGGCAACGGGCATCGCAGAGATTGAGGCGACCGTGTCGAAGCTGTATCCCGCGCGGGTGGATGCGTCCGTGGCGATTAAGACCCTGACCTCCCTGACAGATGCGGATGGGCACATTCACGTGTCGATCAAGGGCGCAATCACAGCTCCCCCCGGCGCGAGTCAGGAGTTTACCCACGAGGTGGAGCTCATGGAGCATGCGTCGCATCCAGGCAGCTTTGGGATAGTCTCTGACAAGCGGGACAACGCCCTCAGCGAGGAGGCGCCGAGGCGGTGGGCACTGGAGACACCTCCCATGTTCGCGAAAGACCCTGCAACTGACACGATGGAGCGGATTGAGCAACCTGCCTCGACTTCCGTCGTAGCAAGTGTAGAACACTCCACAGCGAAGAAGGAAGTGGAAACGCTGGCGAAGGCGCAAGCGGCTGCTTCGGTGAAGACTGCAACTCCGCTTCCTGCCGCCGCCACCCCCACAATGACTGCGGATCCTACGACCACTACTGCAAGTCAAAGCCAGGCACCAAAGGAGGTTGAGAAGAAGTCGGCCACGACAGACCCATCTCCTCCCGTCCCAGCTCCTGAAGTAAGGAAGCCGAAAAGCTTCGCCGAGGCTATCATGATGTCCAAGCCTGGTGGATCCTCACAGAGCCGCACGACACCGCTTATGGTGCTGGCGAAGGAAACCAAGGAGCCCTCCGCTTTGGGCCAAGCGAAGGAGAAGAAGGAGGCGGCGGTGCACCCAGCGGAAAAAGAGGCCAAGAATCCTGTTCCCAAGAACGGTGCGGATAAGAAAAAGACGAGTGGGGCCTCGTTGACCGGCGATGTTGGAAAGAAGACCGGTAAGACATCGACCACAGGCAGGACCAGCAAGGATACTAACACCACCGAAGCCAACGCCAAACGCAAGGACGCTGATGTTCGTCCAATGAGCCGCTTCGTGGTGTTTTACGATATCATTGTGAAGGGTCTTCCCACCGGCGCCACAGAGCAGACGGTCCGTGATATTGTGGAGCCCATCGCCCCAACTAAGCTCATCAAGGTTCTTACACGAAGTGACAAGAAGGATCCAGCTGTGATGCGCACATTTGCTTTTGTTCAACTGGACCACAACGCCATTAAGGAAAAGGGTGATGACGTCAAGGCGACAGTGACCAAAATGTTGGCGGATCACAAGGGAAAGAAGACTCTGGGAGGTCATCGTATTCAGCTGGACGAGGTCCGCGAGAAGTACACCGCCGCGCCCAACGATGGGGCAGTGGATGCATCCGCGTAGCATCCTTCTCATTGTGTGATGTCTGATCTTTGGGAGAATCAAAACCAACTTGCACACGTACAGTGACAGAGAGACAGACAGGCACATAAATACACGTGCACCAGAGAAAAAAAAGAGGGGGATACAAGACAGACTTTTTTTCCCCCTATACGCACTGACAGGCAAGTTCACATCCTCATGCATCGGGTGAAAGGCGAAAACGCTTCACTGTTATTACGGGTTTTTCTACGTATATATATATATATATATACTTATATCTTTGAGCGTTTGTACTTGGATGGCTGGGATTTTTTTAACATGTCTTTAGAAGCCCCCGTTGTCGTGCCTTCTCTTTGTTTTATTTGTTGTCCTTTACCCACGCCACATATATATATATATATGCATACATATTTTTTTTACTTATGTAAGTTAAGCTTCTGACCGCGGAAAGGCAGGTCAGTACTTCTTTTTGCTCCCCTTCTGAGGTTGAATTGTTCCACTGCCGTGACGTGAATGGGGTAGCTCCCTGTGGCAGGCGCCCCCCCCCCCCACTGTGGAGGACGGAGGGTTGGATTGCAATGCAGAGGAGGTGAAGGAAGGAGTGAGCAGTGGGGCAAGTTATGCGACGGAGAGGGAGGAGCGGTGAGTGAGTGAGTGGGATGCGGAAGCAGTGGCGGTGTGTCGGAGAAGCTTTAAACGTGAAACAAAAAATAATAATAATGCAGCCACCACGGCTAAATAACTATATATATATATGTATGTATGCGTGTGTGTGTGTGTAAAGGGGCAACTTGAATGCTGAGAAAGGGCGGCGGATACTGTGGCAGCGATTGCGGACATCGGCGTGTTCACCCACGGCGATTTAAGGGGCTTTCACTCTCCTCCCTGCCCTCATTCTTTCCTCTCGGGCGGCGATCGTGGGGGGGGGGTTCGCGAGTCGCAAAGGAAGTGCCCGCGTGCGTCTGTCGGCGTGTGTTTCTGTATGTGTCATGCGCCTTCTCCAACTCCGTGTGAAGTTGTGAATCGTGAGACGCTAAAGGAAGGAAACGGAACGAAAAAAAAACATTAAGCATACTATCAACACAGAACATCAGCGGCTGCCTCCCCTGTGCAACGAACAAAAAAAAAGCAAGGCCCGAAACCAGAGAAAATAAGTCACAGCTCTGATGATGCACATCGACCTTTTAGAGTCCGCTAAATGTAAGCACGTACATATGGGCGTTTGTGTAGAGGGGGGGGGGGTGATAACACAAAGAGAAACAGGCGACATGAAAAGGTGAAAAATGGCATAAAAACAGCGGTGCCCAAAGGTAAAAGGAAATTCAAAAAGAAAAGGGAAATATTTCATGGGGAACAAAAAAGAAGCCACATACAAGAAGGAGAATACAGAGAGAGCTATTGAAGAGGGAAATGGGAAGCATGAGGAGAATGAGAGAGGAAGGAGGGGAGACGAGGTGGTCCATGAAGCTTTTTCTTTTGTTGTTGCTTCCTTTCGCCCGCGCCTAAAGTTCTTTTGGTTCTTCCCTCGTTAGCTCTGCCTGGGTGTCCCTGTCGCAGAGCAGGCAAGAGAGAGGGAGAGAGTGGATGTATGGGTGAAACTCCATGGAACCGAAGTTCGCGTGGGTTTGTGTGGGAGAGAAGGTGGGGATCTTCAGACGGCGTGGGGAAATGGACTGAAATAGGACTTGGTCCCGAGTGTGTGAGAGTTGTTGTGTGTTTGTTTGCCTCTTTCTTATTGGCTTTTTCCTTTCTTGACCGTTATCTCTTCCCACTCCTTGTGTGCCGTTCCCTCTGGCAACGTGGTTGGGGATGCTGGAAGTGGCAGTTGCCGAGGTATTTTCTTTGTTGTTGTTGTTGTTGTCGTTGTCGTTTTTTTTTTCTTTCCTTCCGCTTCCCACAGCGGAGTGGAGACGCGCGTGGTTCGGGTCTGGCACGGGTGGGGAAGCCTTGCGGTGTGGAGAGCCCGTCTTGGGCGATGGAGCGCGTGGACTGCTATTACTACTCTTCCTGTTATTAATACTGCTGTTACGGTTGTTGTTTCCAAGGTGGACACCTACGAGCAGGGCGTCGTGCGTAACAAAAAAAAGAAGGGGGCGTGGGGAAAAAAAGACGAAGTGGGAAAATAAAGAGAAAAAGAAAAAGAAAAAAAGGAACGCAAAATGAATGGGGCAACTAAACTGAATGCGGTGCAAAGACGATGGCGATGCGTATGTGCGTGCATGTGTGTATGCATAGACCAGCTCAGTAAGAGGGGAGGCGCGAGAGCGGGCGATCGGTGGGGCAGGCGACACGCGCGTGCGGAGGGAAGAGCGAACCTCCGTAAGAATTAACGCAGCAACCCAAAAAAAAAAAGAACGAGATGAGAAACAAAACAGAACAATAATCTTAAATCTAAATTTTGTTTTGTTTTGTTTTCTGTGTCAGCTGACGACTGCCATTGAGCCGCTGCATTATGACCGTGAACCAAAACCTCTCTTTCACTCACCTTCCCTTTTTTTTCTTTCTTTCTTTTTGGTGTTGGCTTGCCTTTTTTTTCCCGTGTTTGTTATGTCTCCGGACTGCACCACATGGTGCGTTTTATGTTTGGCTTTTTTCCATAATGTCTTTTTGTTGTTGTTGTTTTTGTTGCTTCTTCTTGCGATCGTGGGAAGGAGGTGTATTGGGGTGTGTCCTGCGGAGCGGGCACACATACATCCGTATACGCTTCCGTGTGCCTTGGGAACAGCTGCACGGCAAGCACTAGGGCCTGAATGCGTAGATGCTGCGCTCCTCCCGGAGGTGTTTTGCGCTGACGCACATGCCGCGCGTCGTCATCCTTGGCGTGGCGGGCGGCATCGGAAGTGGCAAGTCTGTGCGCTGCAATCACCTGCTGAGGTTAGCACAGGCACGTGCACGGCAGTCGATACATTCGTTTGAGGCGCACAGTATCTGTGTGGACAAGGTAGGCCACGACATTTATACTCCGGGGAAGCCATGCTACTACGACGTCATCGATGCATTCGGAAAGGAGATCCTGCAGGATGGAAAGGAGGACACAGTGACAGCTGCCTCACCTTCTGTTCTCGGCGAGCCATATATTGACCGAAGGAAACTCGGGACCCGCGTGTTCGCGGAGTGTCATGCAAATGAGCTGCGGCAACTCAATAACATTTGCTGGCCGCACATCCATGAAGCCGTTTTACAGGAGATCGAAGCTGCCTCGAACAAGGCCCTAGCAAATAATAAAAACGTGCTCTTAATCATTATGGAGGCTGCACTTCTCATTGAAAGCAGTCTCTTGTCGCTGTGCGACGATGTCTGGCTCACGACATGTGACAAACTCGCCGCTGTGGAACGTGTGATGGAGCGTAATCACTTGACGGAGGAGGAGGCCACGGCCCGCGTTGAGGCCCAGGGTAGTCTTGCAAAGAAGCTGGAGTTTCTGAAGAACATTAAGTTCAAGGGCGAGCTGGTGATATTCGACACGACAAACGATTCCCTGGAGGTGGGACTCAAGCGCGTCACAGTCGCCTTTGACGAATACTGGCTGCGGAAACTGCAGCCGCTGCTGAAGGACCCTGATGCGGAAACCGGCTCATGGTAGCCGTCTCGAAGCCTGCAGTTTGGCCTGACTCAGGCGTTGTAGATAGTTGCATGCGAGTCCCGCGAGGAAACCAAAACAGGGAATTCATTGTTATTACTAATTCAACAGAAGGAGGGTCGAAGACAAATGCACACACCCATTACAAAAACACGACGTCTCTAGGAACATATATGTGCTCTTGGGGGTTGTATGCTTGCTGTTTTTTTTTCTTTTTAACCTGTGACTACGGCGCGTTTTGAACTAAATGAAAAAGGAAAAAAAAGTATGAGTGATGGGAT
>NW_021704597.1:3928-13831 GCF_003719485.1 Trypanosoma conorhini | reverse complement strand
AGGGAAACGCCCCAAAGAGACCGGAGTCCCCCGGAAGAGAGGCGCGGCGGGCCCTGCCCGCGCCGGCGTCCACGAAGGGCTCGTCGGACCGCTCTGCCGCGTCGCCGAGGTCTTCCCGCGAAGCCGCGTTGTGCGCAACCCCGTTGCCGCTGCGGGCGCGGAGGAGGCCCCTGGCGACGGCAAACGCAGGAATCTCGGCGTTGCCCCTGCGCGACCCCTCGCGCGCGTTCCCCGGGGAGAGGGCGATGCGGCCGCCGCAAACCCCGCCGTGGTTGCCGCGGAGGAACGCCACCCACCAGCGCACGACAGAGTCTGTGTTTGGCATTTGTCTCATGATGAATGCGTTCAGGTTGTCTTGTACTTCTGCGTTTTTGCCGGTGTTGATACGATTATAACTTTTTAGCGATTGTAATTGTTTTTGTTTTAAATGATGTATGTTCTGAATGTGCCTTTTTCTTTCGTGTTAAAAACTTTTACTTAATACTTATATATATATATATTGGAATAAGCTTCTTTGTGTTTATTTGGTTTGTTTTCTTTTTATTGAAGAAGTAGTAAGTATGAGAAGGGAGCAAATATGAGGATGCCCGCACCCGTGACGCGGCATTGGACGGCGCTGTCGCTTTTGGTGCGACAAGCATACCGTTCTTTCGTTTTCTATGACGCCAAGACGGCGAGTGATGTAATTGCCGCTCTAGGAGATCTTCACGAGCCTCCGTTGAGTCTACACGCCCTTGTGCTTTGTGTATTAACCACGTTGCCGAATTTTTCTTCTGGAGACCATGTGGCCCGCCTCTTCCAGGGGCTGTCTCTACTCCGTGTGCGCCACACAATGCTCACTGCTCATTTTTTGAAGCATTATCTCCGTTGCTGCTTTGTTAACGGCTGCATGGCCACACCTCGCGTGGCTGTGCCAGTGGGCATGGAATATTCCGTAATAGACCCGTTGCGGTTTTTATCCTCATTTGCCGTGATTCTTCACACCCTTGAGCGTTTTCACCCAACCGAAATTGTTAATGCCCTTTTTGATTCCTTGGAAGAGATGCTAGGCGCGGATTTTGGACCATCTTTATTTTTCCATTACAGATATTCTCACAAGAGCTGTGAACCAGACGAGGCAAATATAGAACCCTCTTCTGAGAACGCGGAGGAAGTTGCAGAGGAAATTTTTTTTGTGCTGCAGCGTTTTCTTATTATTTACCGCCGGCACCCTTACGGTTCTCGGTACAAACGCACTGGAAAACTCTTGGCTTTCTATGCAGATCACTTGCACTTCCATCATTTGGTGTGTCTGCTGTGTCTTATGGAAGAAGCGGATACGAAGTGTCATAAATGGACAGCTCATTTTTCGAAAGAGCAAGAGCTTTCTGACCTCCAGCGACAGTTGCTGTGTTATCTGGTGTATCGCTTTCGTCCCGAGGCGCTTCGTCCCGGAGTACTTTCAAAAGTTGAAATCGTGGCGTTACTTAGACATGTGAACTACTATAATCTCAGTGGACTTCCGCCTGACGTGAGAAGTGGAATTTACTCCATTGCAGATGCCTTATGTTTTATTCTCGAAAAGGCCCCATTGACGTTAAATGCTACTCGTTTTCTGGTAGTGAACGATTTATTATCACAGGATGAGGAACCACAACATATGGAAAAGGAGATTTCAACAGAAGCTTGGCAACTGCGGCAAAAACCCCGCCTGAAGCATTTTCTAGATGGACTGCAGCAGTTAATTCTTGATAGGGGGAGTAGATTTGTTTGTAAGGAGGATCTTTGGTTGTATACAGAGGTTTTGCTTATTTTGTGTTATCGTCTACTTCTTTCTCATGCGGCGGATGAGAAATCGGTAGCAACCCCACAACTCCTTCGGACCTGTCAGCTCACGTGTGACGCACTTGGAAGGTTGGAAAGACACGGTGAATCTGGGAATGCATCCGTTGAGTTTCGCATCCTTCTTTCCAGTCAGCCTGTGAGGTTGCTATTGCAACAACGCGCGTCTCTGTTGGGAAGTGGGTTGGTTTTGGCACTCTCAGAGGTGATAACACGGTACGGAATTCAGACGGCGCTTCGCTTGGCCATGAGACATGCCGCCAATGACATGGATCTTCAGTGTCTATGTTTTTTGCTACAGGAGCGACATCCGACGGTGGAGCTTCTGGCACGAATTGATAGTGCCATAACTATGATTTGTGGTCAGAAGTGTTCCACACAATACACAGTAAAACACATTGCGGAAGCACTTAGCATGCTCGGCTCGAGGAATTGGGTGACACTTTGTGGCGGCAATGAAAGATGGATAACACTTGCAACATCTGTGCGACTCTCTGTGGCGGTGAATTCACTTGTTTTTTATATAAGGAAGACTGAACAGGATGCGACACGGCAGCAAGCATTAGCACAGCTACTGAAACTTTTGACTGTGTTATCTCCCGTAGAGTTGCACAGTGATTCAGACAAGCGGTGTCGGTGTCTCACGGCACGCATCCCTGGCTCAAACGCGGTTAAGCTCCTCATTGAGTCTGTGCTTCGAGTTTGTATTGATTGCACCCCAAAATTTGCATTCTTTAGAGATCACGGGGACGATTGCAGCTTCCCCGCACTGAATACATCGGACTTTGCCGAGCGTTGTTTCCTGCGGAGTCGTTCTTCCAAGTTGTGGAAGGCGGCCGAGGCTTTTTCAGACGACGTATGGTTTTCAGAGGATGCAGCTCATTGCGAAAAAGATATGTATTCTTTTCACAGCAAGCAACAAAGCACACGGAACGTGGTGGAATTTGCTCTCTGGATGGGTGCTTTTCGGTTTGCAGCCGAGCGTAAAGGTGGAAATGAGCGAGAACTTTTTCTTTCAAGCATGAGGATGGAAGAGCTACGACGAATGCATACGGAGATTCTTCGGAGTGCCAGTTATCTTGTGCTACGGGATAACTCCTGGAGATGTTCGACTCTGCGTCAGCGACTCCTTCGCGCCTTTTATATTGAGTTGAAATGCGAGGGTCTTCACCTAATTGGACGCAATGAGCCAATATTTATTAGACATGAAATATTTAAGCATGTCATCCCGCTTTTAATAGCAGAATTATATCGGCTTGTGCTGACCCCCTGCTTTGATGAGGATCTTACATTAACGTCAGTGGAAACATGCATCTCCGGTGATGCATGGATGCTACTTGAGCACGGTGATGTGGATGCGGCCGAGCTAGTTGTTTTGTTCGAATCTTCCATGGATGAATTTCGAACGAACGGAGTTGATAAAAGCCCTTTGCTTCTGCTGCATGATATTGTGTGGAGCTCGCTCACATGCATCGCCTCATTGAGCACGGCGCTCAAGGAGTGGATTGATGGCTTCCGTTATGGAAGCTCATTCAACACTGAGAATGTCTTCGATGGTGAGATTTGCCACAAGCTGCGCAAAGACAGTGGCACAGTGCTTGTTGCCAATGCACGAAATACTCTCTTGTGGACGCTGTTGCTACTCGCCTGTTTTATGCGTTGTCAAGCGGCTGTGCTAAAGAGTGAAGAAGCTGCACAGTTGACAGCGGCCCAAACCGCAGTTGCGCGGCTTGTGCGGTTGGTGTCGCAGCTCTCACCCGTGTTGAGGCGGCCACGTCCTGCTCCTGAGTGTCTCCTGGCGCTTAAACTGCGCGAGGTGCTGGAGGGGCTGAGAGACGGAGCTGTCGGCGGAAGCAACGACTGTGTCGCTGGCGTGCTTGATGACGTGCTCCGCCGAGAGCAGCCGCATTTCTCTCGCTGGGAGGGCACGTTTGAATCGGTGGCTGCCCAAATGAGGCGTTACGTGTGAATCGCCATGCCACACCCACACACCATGCCAAATAATAATAATGATACTAATAAAACAGATACATTTTTTATGCTGCTTTTTATCTAATTTTGATTTTCTTCACACATTTCTCGTTGTGCCTTGAGTTTGCTTTGCGTGAGGGTCTGGGGGACGTTGTTTAGCCTTTTCCAGTCAGTTCCGTCCCTTTTTGCTTACTACTGGAATGCGTCTCACTCCTCGTGTGCGTGTCTCTGTTCCATCTGCGTCTGACGGCTTGCATGGATTCTGCTTCTGCCATTGTCACTTTTCTCGTTGGTTTTTCTTTGCGCGTTTCACATTGCAGTCACAGGGACCCCTCCGCGTGTTAGCATGGAGTCCTCGGCGACGACGGGCGCGAAGCGGCTATCGAGGGTTGACGAGATCCGCCTTATGGAAGCACTCTTCCCATATGCATCCTCCCAGTCTCTTTCCGAGGCCGTTAGGGCAACAAATGGTGTCGAGGAGGCGATTTTTCACTTGAACGCCACTGCAAATCCCGACCTTGACAGCGCGTCCTACCTGCTAAAAATGAAACGAAAGACCGCGATTTCAGCGGAAGTGACGAGTCCAACAACAGCGGCAAAAGCAGCACCGCCACCCAATTCAGCCGCCATCGTTGTTGACGGTGATGGCAATGCGATGAGCCCCTCCCTGCAAGACACATTTGCCGCTCTGCAGTCTCACCTCTTTTCAAGACTGGCCCTCTTTGACGAGAAGACGGGCACGTTGGAGGTCAATCAGCAAAACGAGTACAACGCCACGGTCGCGGTGTTCCCAATCGACACCGCCGCATGGGATGATCATTTTATCACATCTGCCACCCTGACAGATGTGATGGGCGCCCATCCCCTCGTCTTGCCCACGTCGGCGGAGGCGGCATTTTCACAGACCGAGCTTGGCGAGGGCTGGGATGGAATTCAGGCGCCCATTGTCCGCTGGGCCCCAACCGCCGCCGCCCTAAAAAAGGAGCGGAATGAAAATAGGGCGACCCTCTCGGAAAAGGAAATTTCTTCGCTAGTGTGTATCTTGCAGTCTGAAGGGGAGGAGGGCGGCGCCATTGCACGAGAAAGGAATGGGATGGGCACCAAAAATGGGACATTGATTGTGGATCCTGCGGAGAGTCCTACTGCAAGCGTTGGCCGCATCCTGCCAACTCCGCTGCAGTACCGCGTCCGGGAGGAGTGTGAGCTGCGGGTAATTCTGGACGAGCTTGAAGCGCGGGGGGGCGAGGCATTCCACAAGATGGGGGGGACCAACCTTTGCAAGGAGATCGTGAAGCACTGCAAAACGCTTACAGGTATACTCCCTGAGTATTTTCCAAAGCTGCTCCGCGTGATTGGAAAAGAACTAGAGGGTGAAGAGCTGCTACCCGCCCTCCAAAACGTTCGTTTGAAGGCCTTTGGGGAGGCGGTTCTTAATACCGGGGCGGTGCGAGTTAGAGAGATTGCGTTTGGGCGTTCGTACGCCCGCTTTAGCGAGAATGGTGAGCACCTACTGTGGCGTGTGAAGTTGAAATACCTGGCGCTGGACCCGGCTTCGTTTACACTCACGAAGGCGGAAGGCCGCGGCGACGTCAAGAGAGGAACCGTGAGCGCGAAAATCAAGGACCTCAAAGTAAAGGCAAAGTTAACACTGCGGTTGCTTTCGACGGGTCGTTTGAACGCCACCTGCTGCGACCCGCACGTCTCCATTGGTTCGTTGCACACTAAGTGTTCGGTGTGCAGTCTGAACGCACTGGGCTTCTTCTTGAGACCGTTCCTCAAGCAAAAACTTTGCCTGTACTTGATTGAGATGTTGCGCGAGGGCATAGCGCTGAATCCTGGGTAGCGTTTTGCCCCGCTTCCCCTTCCCCTTCTCCTCCTCTTCCTCTCTTTTTTTTTTCTCCTGATCTCTATGCTTAACTTAACTGCATGCATAGCTGTTGGGGCTTCCCCTGTCGGATGGAGCTTGTCCAGTGGAATTGCCGCGTTTCACTTTTACTTATGTTAGTTTTCCTTTCCCGCCTCGCTTGTTAGCATTTTTCTCACTTTATCTTGCCATTGCGGCGAGGGAGCTGTGCACCTATGCCAATGCCTCTTTCTGGGCGTGCTTCGCAAGCATCCTTGGCTTTCTTCTTGCCTTTCTCCCTTTACTTTGCTGTGTTGCTGTGTGTATGCCTGGTCCCGCGTCGTTGCAGACTGCGGTTGCAAATACATTCACGCATCCACATAGAAAAGAAACGTAACTAACTAAATACATCAAAAAAGGGGAAGCTTCTTCTACACGAGGTTTACCACCCTGCGCCCGCAAGAGGGAGAGAGAAAACGGCAACAGAGTTGCACCGATGCCCGCGGCCTGGTTCCTGAGTTCACAACAGGGCAACATTGCGTTGCCAAACCGCTGCTCCCCAGATGCCCCCGTGTCGGTGGATCTGCTCGAGGCGTGTGGCGTCTACACTCGCGCGGTGGATCCCGCGACGCTGCATCAGCGACACCCAACAGACGACGAGGGGCGGACCTACGCGCAGCGCCTTGCCTGGAACTTGGGCTACCAGGGGCAGGAGGTGGTGACGCTGAGTGCGGACGCCCAGGACGAGCTCCGCGAGCACCTCAACCTGGACGAGCAAATGCGCGTCGTGGAAAGCGGGGTCCTGTACTTCGATGTGCGTGACGCGGAGGACCGCTGGATGCGTGTTGAAGCCAAGCCGGGCGACCTGCTCGTTATTCCGCGCGGCATCTACCACCGCCTTGTTCCTGCCGCAGACTCTTCCCCGGTGAGGCTGCTGCGCCTGCTGCGGAAGTCCACCGTGTTTCAACCAATTCCTCGTGAGGGCGAGCTCAACGCCGAAAGAGCCGCGGAGGCACGCGCGGCGCACGAAGACCACACCTTCTACGTGTCACACCCGCCGAATGAGACTGTTTTGGGCCCCGCAAACGGCGCGGACAATGTGCTGGTGACAACTCCGCGGGACTTTGACGCCACGCTGGCGAAGGCGAAGGCGGGGCTGGCGGTCGGCGACGTCCTCGTGCTCTTCTGCAAGGGCGCCCCCGACCGCAGGACACACACGTCGTGGTGTCCGCCGTGCGCGCAGGTGGAGCCGATGGTGCGGCGTGCGCTGGAGGCCGCCAAGCGCAAGCGGCGTGTCGTGTACGTTCAGTGCATCGTGGAGCGCTCCGTCTACCTTGGAAACCCGGACTACGCGTACCGACGGCATCCGTTGCTCAGGATCGCCTCCATTCCACTACTTTTGGTGCTGCAGCAGGGCGAAAAGGAGCTCACCGAGCTGCACCGCGAAAGCGACCCCAACGAGCGCTATGAGTCTTGGGTGGATAGCATTTGAGCGTGCAAGCACACGTGCGCCGAAAGAAAGGCATGCATTTTCTTTCCAAACGGGGAGGGGGCGTTTCCTTATTTTTTTTTATTTTAGTATTTTGTTCTTTTTACGTTTAGCACTAGGGGACAATATTCGAAGCTGGGTGGGCGAGCTCCGTTTGTCTTTCCGCCCCACCTGTTCTCTTTCACTTCCATCTTTGTTTGTTTGTTTCCTTTCTTTTGTCTTTCAAACGTAGCAGTTCTTGCTCAGGGCATGCGGCTGCTGGGCGGGAACTCAGCCGTATTTGTCTCGGGCCTCTTGGGCACGGCAACATACGAAAAGAAAAATAAAATAAAATAAAAATAAAGGGGAAAAAAACGCGACTGCCGCCACCGTGAGCCAACACAAAGTTGAAGGGACTAATTGCCGGCTCTGGGCTTTTCATAATGCAGGGCGCTGAACCCTGGCACCGCGGCCCACAGCTGCGCCAGGGGCAAGCTGTTTCCTTACATTACAGCAGGCGTGGGTAAAGGCTTTGTGTTAAACGAAAGATAGCACATTTTTTAAATCCTTTTCTGCTGCGTGTGTACAGACGTGTGTGTGTATCTGAGGTGGGTGAGCGTGTCGGCGGTCAGTTGATTTTCGTTCTTCTGCTTCAGCTGGATGAACAGCTCTGACAGTGAGGCCTCATGCTCTATTACTCCAAGCTTTTTTTTTGTCTACTACTATTTTTGTTTTTGGCGCAGGGCGTTGTGTGGCGACTGTGCACACGTTTCGTCGGCGCCCTTGTTTGCGTCGTCGGTCTGTTGCCGCGTGTCTCGGCGCCTTGACAGGAGTGTGGGGCTCTCCCCGTGCATGCACGCATGCTCTGCGGCCAACCGTGCTTCTCTCTACATCTCTCTCGCTTTGCCTCACTGCACGCACCGGGGCGCCGCCAGGAGGGGGGACGATGGGGGTTCATGGCCTCTGGCACTACCTCAGCGACCACGGCCTCTGCTCAGCCCCTTCCGGTGGGCAGGGCGACGCCCCCATCCTCGCGGCGGACCACTTGCTCTTCGACATGAACGCCGTCGTGCACAGCGTCATACGGGGATCGGCCTTCACGTCGCGGAAAACCATCGGGGAGGTGGCGGCTGCCGTGCGGCGCCTCATGCAGCGGTTTCCACCGCGCAAGACGCTTGTGCTCGTCTTCGACGGTGCCGCGCCAGTGGCGAAGCTGAAGGTGCAAAAAGAGCGGCGCGCCTCCATGCCTAGCCCGCAGAGGCCGTTGGAGCCTCCTCCCGCGGCGACCTCCGCAAGATACAACTACGACTACGAAGGGACGGAGGTACCGCTCGTGCGGGAGGAGGTTGTCGCAGGCTCGGAGTTTCTGCTGGCGTGCGAAGACGCCCTGAGGAAGTCGCTGGTGCCGGGTGACGGCGGGCGTGTGCCGGCGGGAGTTCCAGCTGGGTGTGCGGTCGTGGTCAGTGGCTGCGAGGACGCAGGCGAGGGCGAGCTAAAGATATCCTCCATCCTCCGTGCGCTGTGGCTGGAGCAGCGGCGCAAGGAGGCGTACACGGGCGATGACGTGATCGTCGTCGTCGGCAATGACTCGGACCTGGCGTTGGTGGGCATCGCCTGCACGCCGTACTCGCACTACTACATGGTAGACCCCGCGGACTGCACCATCACCGCGATTGCCGAGCTTTATGCGCATTGGAGAAAAGGCGCCGCAAACGGGCTTCTGCCGCTGGAGCTGCTACCATCCTACCGCATAGACTTTGTGTTTCTCAAGCTGCTCAGCGGTGGTGACTGGTACGAAGGCATTGCTGGGGGCAGCAAACATCTCTGGCGCCGGTACCGCGAGCTGCGTGGCAACGGTGGCTACTTTAGAAGATCGCTCATACGTGGCGAAGACTTTACGGTGGATGTTGAGTTTCTCCGCGCCGTGATGAATGTGAAGGCTTCCCCGCATCACGCGCTGCGTCAGTCAAAGATCAAGCAGGCCACGCAGCGAGGAGGCGCATGCCTCTCCCAAGGCGCCGTGGAGAACGGCGTGGAGCTGTTGAAAGGGGCCATGTGGGCCCTGAAGTCGATCCTGCTTGGCCAGTGCTTCGACTACGACTTCCGCGTGTTCACGAAGGCCCCCACGCTGGGGATGCTGAGGGCAGCCAGCGGCGTAAAGAGGGTGGCTGAGCGTATCCGCCCCAGCTCCACCGCCCCGCTGCCCCTCTTCTCGCCCCTGGAGCAGTGCCTGGCGGTGATGGGGAACCGCGGCCGGTACTCGGCGGAGCTGCTGCGGGCGCTGGCCACCGCGTGCCCGGACGGCGGGGAGCGGCTGACGCGGTCGCAGTCCGTGTCGTACCTGAAGTCCGAGGTCCGGCGACTGATGGGCGCCGTGGATCGCGACAAACTCACCGCGGGTGAGCGCGGGTTGCTGCAGCTGCGGCATGCCGACTTTTTGAACGGGGGCTGCGTTCTGCAGGGGACGGTGACGTGCATGAGCCACACGTACGGCCCCGCCTCGTGCAGCTGACGTGGCCCGTTTGCTCCCAGTTCCTTTCCGCCGCCTGCTTGACTGCGCTGCCACACCGCCGTCGACGTGGAATGGGAGGAGGGTGGGTGGGTGGGTGGGGGGAAAGCCGCGTCACCGTTTAACGCGCGCCGCTGCGGTTAAAAAAGAAGAAGCAGAGAGAGAGAGAGAGAGAGAAGGCAAAGTAAACGAAATGAGGAGGAGGGAGGGGAGGGGACAAATAACGAAGAAGAAAACTGCTGCGTGACCACGCATACACACACGCGCACGCCTTCCTGCTGTTGTGCGTGC
>NW_021704597.1:0-3903 GCF_003719485.1 Trypanosoma conorhini | reverse complement strand
CCTTCTCTCCCTAGTCGGGGACATCATACGCATTCACAGTGACGGATAAAAGCTAAAGTAGACGCGTAAAACAAAAAAAACAACAACAAAGAATATAAAAGGAAAAGAAAAGCAATGCTCTCCGTACGGCGCCTTTCGCAGCTGCGGCTGGCTGGCGTGTCCCCCGCGGCCGGGGTGGCGCGCCGCTTTGCCTCCGCCGCCTCCATGGACTTCCTCTTCAACCCAACCCCGGAGCACAAGATGCTGCGGGAGACGATTGCGCGGTTCGCGACGGAGCGGGTCGAGCCCCTGGCGAGGCAGAGCGACATCGAGATGCGCTTCAGCCGCGACCTCATGCGCGAGCTGGGCGAGCTCGGCGTGCTTGGCGTGACCGTCCCGGAGGAGGCCGGCGGGGCGGGGATGGACGCCTCCGCCTACGTCATCGTGCACCACGAGCTCTCCAGGGCGGACCCCGGCTTCTGCCTCGCCTACCTGGCGCACTCCGTCCTCTTCGTCAACAACTTCTACAACTCCGCCACCCCCGCGCAGCGCGAGCGGTGGCTGCCGAAGGTGCTCTCCGGCGAGCATATCGGCGCCATGTGCATGTCGGAGCCGGGCGCGGGCACCGACGTGCTGGGGATGTCCACCACCGCCAAAAAGACGGGCGACGGGAGGTACGTCCTGAACGGCTCCAAGACGTGGATCACGAACGGCACCGTCGCCGACGTGGTGCTCCTCTACGCCAAGGTGGCAGGGAAAATCACGACCTTCGTGGTGGAGAAGGGGACGCCGGGGTTCACCTGCGGCGCAAAAATCGACAAGTGCGGCATGCGCAGCTCCCAGATGTGTCAGCTTTTCTTTGACAACGTGGAGCTCGGCGAGGAGAACCTGCTGGGGGCGGAGGGGAGGGGCGTGGTGGGGATGATGCGCAACCTCGAGATCGAGCGCCTCACGCTGGCCGCTATGGCCGTCGGCATCGCAGACCGCTGCGTGGAGCTGATGGTCCGCTACGCCGGCGAGCGCCAGGCGTTTGGGAAGCCGATCTGGAACTACGGCCAGATCCAGCGCCTCATCGCCGAGAGCTACGCGGACACGGAGGCCGCCAAGGCACTCACGTACGCCGTCAGCCGCAGCGTGTCGCCAACGTCGCACAATCGCCTTGGCAGCGACGCCTGCAAGTTGTTTGCCGCTCCCGTCGCGAAGCGTGTGGCGGACAACGCGATGCAGGTGATGGGCGGCATGGGGTACTCGCGCGACATGCCGGTGGAGCGGCTCTGGCGGGACGCGAAGCTGCTTGAGATCGGCGGCGGCACGCTCGAGGCGCACCAGAAAAACATTACAAAGGACTTGATGAGGGGGTTGTAGAACAGCAACGCGCCGTAAAACGTCAGCAACAACAACAAAAGAGAAATAGGGACTGGTGTAGACGTGAGCTACACGGGAGTGCAACGCTCGGTCGCGGCACGGCGGACACTCTGGATGCCCACGTGAATAAAACGCGGCGGAGGGAAGTGCCGCGACCCCACAACTCAGAGACGCACGCACGCACACACACGCACAGAGATACACTCACACACGCGTACGACAGCAGCACGCTTCTGTGTGAGTTTCACGCCCTTTAAGGTAGCTTCTTTGAACATTGTTTATTTTAACCGCTTGTTTCCTGCTTGGCTCGTGGTTTGGCGTCCAGTGGCTGGGCCGCCGCTGCTGCTGCTGCTGTTTTTTTTTTTTTCCTTTCTCACCCTGCTGGTGTTTTATTTCCTGCTGCGTTTCTACGTCTTTGTTTTTGCCTTTTGCCGGTCGGCGCCGCTACGCTCCGCCATGCCTTCAATTGCGCAGTGGCGCGAAGGGTGCGCAAGCAAAACCGCGAGGTAACTTCCAGGGTGCGGAGGAGGCGGTAACGCCGAGGCAAGACACAGGCACACACAGACACACAGAGGGAGAGAGAGAGAGGGAGCGAGTTAACGCAAGACACCCCGCCGACGGGCCAATGTATCCTCGCTTGCTATCCGATTCCGCTGCGTTCCTGCGGGACTCGCTGAACTCGCTGCCCGCCTCCTCCTACGACGCAACGCTGGCGCTCATGCTGGTGGTGGCCCTCGTCATGTACGCCGCCTCCGTCGTGCACCGCAACTACTCGTGGGTGGATCGTTCCTGGTCGATTATGCCTGTGGTCTACGCGTGGATCCACATCGGCTACACGCTCCGCGCCGGCACCGGCCACGCCGCGCTGAACAGTGCGCCCCTCATGTACGGTGCCCTCATCACGCTCTGGGGGGCTCGCCTAACGCTCAATTTCGCCCGCCGCGGCGGGTACTCGCGCGGCCACCAAGACCACCGCTGGACGTACATTCGCAGCTGGCGCTGCATGCGGAACCCGCTTCTCTGGGAGCTCTTCAGCTTCAGCGCCATCGCCGTCTTCCAAACCGCGCTGCTGTGGGGCATCACCCTCCCCGTCATGAACATTCCCGCCGTCGCCGTTGGCGGCAAAGACGTCCTCGTCGGGGCGGCCATCCTCGCGCTTATCTTCTTTGAAACCCTCTGCGACGAGCAGCAGCAACGGTTTCAGCGCGGCAAGCACGCAGCGCAGGCTCGACGTAGAGGAGGCTCGGCCGACGGCCAGCAAAGCCGAACCGCCTCGCCAGGATTTTGCATCACTGGCGTATTTGGCCACAGCCGCCACCTCAACGTGTTCTGCGAGGGCTGCGTGTGGGTGGCCGTTGCGCTGGCGGCTCTCGTGCACGGCGGCTTCGTCTGGTGGCAGTGGGCGGGCTGCGCCACGCTGCAGCTGCTGCTGAGGTACTCCACCGCCCGCGTCACGGAGAGGCTGTCGCGGGAAAAGTACCCGGCGTACGCCCTATACCAGCAGACCACGCCGATGCTCGTGCCCGCGGTGCGGTCCACCACCGCCCGCACGCTCTTCCTCCTGCAGCAGCAGCGGCAGCAGCAGCAGTCCCGCAAGTCCACGTAGACGCCCGCGGAGGGGCCGGGCGCGGCGCGGTGCCGCATGTACACCACCATGTAAGCCACCCCCAGCGTCGCTTCTCATGTGACATTAACGGAGGCCACACACAAAAGAAGAGGATAAAAATAAAAATCAAAAACCCACAAATGTCAACAGCCCGATCGAGGCCCAGCGCCTCCACGCCCAGTTGAGAGCCGCGTGGAGCCAACTACTGTCAAAGTGATGTAAAAGCACGCGAGCCAGTGAATCGGCCTCTCGCCCACAAGCATGCCACACCCGCACGAAAAAATTGCACTCACACCTGCACACAGAAACCAAACAAAGTGGTTCTCTTCCCTTTGCTGCCGTTCCGCTGTGGACCAAACATACAACAAGAAAGGGAAGAAAGTTAAAAGCTAGAACAAATCAGATAGTCAACGGCCCCAAGACGATATTAGGCGCCTTTGCAACGACGACACTAGCCCCGCGACCGGCGAAGGCGCGCCTTGAGACCCGCCGCCCCGCGGCACTGGGCGCGCGGGTGCATCGGCGCCCCGAGAAGCGAGCGAACGGGCCGGAAGCGCAACATCCCTTGGGCCGGTGGCCTGCGGTCGGTGCCACGCGCGACGCCCCTGTCCGGTTGTGCGAGAGTTTGCGCCGCGGCCCCTCCCCCGCCAGAAGGGCGGCGGTGGCCGGCGAGGCGGCACGAGAACGAGAACGAGAACGAGAGAGGAGGGCGCGAGGGAGACGGCGGCGACGCGTGATGAGATTCCACAGTTTCCTGTCAGCCTGACGCCGACAGCGCGTGAAGAGAGAACTTCCAACTCAGCTCACACTGAGGCGGCTCCCGCCTCTTCCCTTCCCTCCCCCCTGCCTTTCTGGCTGCGTCGCGCTGCCGCCGAGCGGCGCGCACGTTTGCCTGCACGCCCGCGCCGCGATGGACAGACATTGTTCGAGGTCCAAACAGTTTGAGCGACGCC
>NW_021704598.1:0-13820 GCF_003719485.1 Trypanosoma conorhini | reverse complement strand
AACGCAACAAATAAAATAAAGAGGGACATTAGATTACTACAGGTCATCGTCAATGATTGGCCCCCCATGCACTGGTCTTTTTGCCGCCGCCATCTGCGGCGGCAGTTTAGGACCAAGCGCCTTTGTCGGTGGCATTTTACCCGGCATTTTCATTGGCATTTTGGGAGGCATCTTTTTAGGGCCGACAGCTACTGCCGGTGCGTGTGCGGGTGCTGCGGGAGTTCTTACTGCTGCAGCTTCCCGCGTCGCAGGAAAGCCGCCGTTGGGTGCCGGTGGAGATGAGAGCGGCGGAGTCTGTTGCTGCTGCTGCTGCTGCTGCGCGCGTGACGCCTCCCCACCAGCGTTGATTGAGCCTTCCTTTGAGCTGTACGTGTGACTTCGGTTGGAGATGGGCTTCATTGGCTGGTCATTCCTCTCGCTGCCGAGCAGGGAGGCATCCACGTCGTCATCAAAGAAGCGTGCATCCCGCACCTTCTTCTTTCTCCGGTAGTAGTACACTCCCACCGCCGCACCAATGGCAATCACGACAAGGGCCGTCATCACCCCACCTACAATGGCAGCAACGTTCACAGTTTTCGGTTTTGTGGGAAAGAAAAATGTTGGCAGCTGGTAGCCAAGTTCGTAGCCAATGGGGTTTTCGTAGCCGTTGAGGATAAACTCCAAGCTCACAAGGGTGCAGGTAAAAGATAATATCGAGTCATCTTTCGTGTGGCAGCGCGCCTCTGCCTCTGCTGGTTTACACAGACCCAAGGGGGAGGTCTCATCCAAAGTTTGTCTTTTCCAATTATCCATCACACTTGCAGCAACGTCAGGACACGCGTCCGCCAACTCCTGTAAGGCGTGTTTGCAATTATTAATCAAAACGAGGGAATTAGGGCATTCTAACTCCGTTGCTCTACCGTTCGTGTAAATGGTTGCTATGGCCTTGTCAACACAGTTGGCAAATGGGGGAATGTAGGCGTGCATCATGGATACGCAGCGCGGTGATGGATGCAACGGCACGGAGCCACTACTGTCTGGATAAATCGGGTCCCAATCGGGCGGTGTCGTCTCGGTTGGCTCGGACTCATACCTGTACAAAGGGAGGGCGTGGCGAGGAGCAATAAGGGACAGAGGCACCCTTCGACATGTCGGACTACTCATGACAAACGAGCAGACGAAGAACGGGGCTGGGGGTAATGCGACGCCGTTGGTGATGCCGCTCGATGGGTAGACGCCGCTCAACCACAGCATCCTGCCCGATGTCAGATCCAGAAATCCCGTGCCATCCGTCGCGTCAAACAGGCCAACCACCGCGGTGGCGTTCAAAGCTGACCTACCAAAGCGATAGATAGCCTTTTCGGCGTACCAGGCCAATTTGGTTGCGGGGCCTTCACGTTCGTGTGCGTAGGCAACCGTGCCAGCAGCGTTAGAGAAGAGAACATGCCCATAAGGCGTACGTACCGGTCCAACAACGGTGGTCGACGGCGATTCGGCCCTGCGCTTTGGAAAGGTGATGTTGCCCATGCGACGCAGGGACCATGGTATGCTCAGCGGAGAACGAAGCGATTGGAGACCACCCTGCGTGGCCACATACAACGTGCGATCTGCGCCCAAAACTGGTCCTGCAACGCCTGTTTCAAAAATATACCCCCAAACATATCTTCCCGTCAGCAAATCGTACACGTTCAGTACCGCGCCCGCAGCAGTGTACAGGAAGTAGCCGTACGTAGAGACGGAACCCAAGTCAAGGCGCACAGACGTCCCCCAAAGTCGCGTCCATGAAGAAGAGGAAACGTCATCTACGCGGTACACAACAACTGTTGGACGTTTTTTATCACCGCCTTCGGGCTCCATCGCGAAAACTAAGTGATTCGCATACTCCACCCTCGCCAAAAGCGGGTACCCTGGAAGAAGCCCAGCCATGACACCTTCCACCTCCAATACTTTTACCTCCGGTCCTGTAATTTTGCCACTTGTATTCTGCAGATTGAGGTCGACAATGTGCACACATGACCATCCAACAATTCCAACGTACACAAGAGTTCCATTAACAACCACATGAGCATCGGGAGAGTCTGGAGCGACTTTGCATCTCTCAAACAGAAATGTCCTCGCAACTGCTCCAGTTCTTTTGTTGATTATTGCCGCTGCAAGTACCCCACCGGACACGAGCGCAAAGTCGGAATTACTCAGCACAACGGGACTGAATGTTATGTACGGACTATTAACATTTGAAAAACCGAGATTCCATAGCACTCGGCCGTCCAAGCTCATACAGCCAATTGTCCTTGTTTGCGACAAAAACACGCGTTGCTCGTTATTTACCAGGGCCGTATTCATTCGAAAATTTCCTTGAACAGCAAAAGAACCCTCGAGAATCGCAAGCCCCACAAACGAATTGTCGGCTGTCGTGTAAACAAACGGAGGAAAGGAGACGAAACGTGTTGCAGGTTTGAACTGAATCATGCCATTGTCGCCCCAATGAGCTGTGGGGTTTGCTACAGAGGTGTCAACGGCAAAACTGAATCCATTTCCATAGATGATGGCTAACGGAGTAACTTTAAAACCATCCGCTCCTTTTACCATCATACTTCCGCTGGGCTTTGCCTGCGAACTGATCAAAAGTGAACTCTTCGATGCTCCGTAAGCTCGGAAATAGTAATCGTACCCTGTGTTGTAGTAAATCACTCCATGGCTTGTAATGGCTGCAGGATAGGTATTGGGCACCACCTCTGACAGCTTAATTTGTCCACCTTTTACGACCCAGGTCTTGTACCCATTCGGGTAGGCGAAGACGATCACTGGATCGGCGTTGCTGGGATACGCAGGATACCTAACACCACAAAAAGGGGTGCCCTTGGCCGTCTCGTTGTGTACGACAAGTTTTGCTGTTGTGTCCAAGGTGAAGGCCACCATGTACACACCCGAGGCACTTTCACCGCAAGCGACGGCCACAGCAAGGCTTTCATCCACCTCATACATTGTGAAGCGGTCTTGATCCGTTCCAGCGGTAATTGTACTGCCAATTTGTGCCAGCGATGCGTAATCCAAGACTTGAACACCCACACCGTGGCAAACAAATAGGAAACGCTCTAGTCGAGGAGCGGCAAGAAGGTCAAACTCCGTCGTACACTTGGCCTTACCAGGAGATGCAGGCAGTGGTTGGAAGCTAGTCAAACTCACAGCCTCAATCACGTTGTCGCTGTTCACAAAATATCCACTACTTTTTACGACAACGGAAATGCTGTTCTTCGCTGCACGCTTTATGCTCCCTATTTGTGCTCCTGAAGTGTTGTAAAAATATGTTTCCTTGGCACACCTAACGCTTACATAGGCCCGCTCTGAGTTGATGGCGTACAAATTCAAGACGTCACATCCAGTTTTCTTCAAGGTAAAACGCGTGGTCTCGGCAAAGGCGCCTTCCAAGGCACGGGCAATGTACACCGTTCGCTCACTCAAGGAGGCAACCCAGCCGCTCCTCTGTCCAGGTGTCATGGCAAGAACACTTTGCTTGGCCCCTGTTTGTCCGTAGTGTGACGCAGAGGCCCAGAGCTGTGGCAAACTTGTGTAGATGGGCATCCCCGCGCTGTCTGGTTTGGAGCAATCATTCGGCCGGTCATTGGGACCGTAGTTGTACGGCCTGTACGCTGGCGGTGCTGGGCGCTTGGGACGGTTTGCCCTTACCCCGCTAAAGTAATGTGCATAGTCAGTGATGTTAATTGCGGTGGACATCACACCACCAAAACCCATAACCGTCTTATCCGCGGAAAGATAAATCTCACCGCTCCGCGGTCCAGTATTGGCAACGTGCAATAGCGAGGCCCCGGTGAACGGATTTAGAAACACCACGCCACTGCTTTCGGTGCTAACCACCACCACCATGCCCTCCTGAATGACAACGGTGTCAGCCACCGCCAAGAGATCTTGTCGTTGCCAAATAACTTCCCCTGTCATGGCATCAAAGGCATAGAATGTGTCATACGTGGTGACAAATGCAATGGCGTACTCCTCGTCCACCACCACCTTTGTGTGCAGCGTGGATCGGCCCTCCATGGGCAGACGCGTGACATTAAAAAATGCTCGATCACGACACGGATAGGTGAGTTCCTCCAGCGTCAGAAAGAATGGTCCAGTCTCGGTGGAAATAAAAATGCCCTCGTTGTAGTACGTGACTGGGGCCCTTGACGCCGAGTGTAGTGTATAGTTCCAAACACGTAGCAAGCCACTTACCTGAAAGCAAGTGACCACATTTTCAGCAGAGATCACCACAAAGATGCCTTGACCACTATCGCTTGAGGACAACGACGAGACGTAGGCCGGGTTGTTCACGTCGGCACTGTCAACTACTGTGCCGTCGTAGCTCAAGACGGAAAAACTGGTTGAGGTGAGCAAGCCAAAACTATTACCGTAACGAACATTCACCACATCACTGTATTTTCCGCCAAGACCTGCCAAGAAAGTGGGTGGTTTGCCTTTTGCATCTAGGACAAAGATACAATCGCGGGCTTCGCCAGAGTACCACACTAGCGAGACGCCACTCACGGAATCGCCGCGTGAAACTCCCCTCAGCTTCGTTCCGTCACAGGTTTGGGGAAGAAGAAACTTCATATTGGATCCGTCCAAGCCGCCCAGAGTAATAATAGACTTCTCACCAAAGAAGGCGACGGCATTCGTCGTGGATAACGAGGCCAGGATGGAAGTTTCTTGGGGAACATCAAAAGTCGTCCTCTCCCCCCCAGCGGTAACGGCAACCAAATTTACAACTGTGTCGTTTGTCTGATCCCAGCCGGCCATAAAAATCTTTGCGGCAAACGAAGACATACCTGCGACCGCCAGAGGGGCTCCCCAATATGTCTTCTCCACGGGAAGCAAACCAGCTGAGCCTCCTCCGCTGACCACCAAAAAGTTATTGGAGAAGGAAACCTGTGAAGCACGCAGCAGACCAAATCCAAAAGGCGAAGAATGCGTCCGCAGTATCTGGGCCTACGCGAACCAAAACTGCATATCCGTTCCATGAGAAGCCGTAGAGTGTGTTGTCCCTCACCGTCACCATTTTTAACGTTTGCACCTCATTAACATCCTCCTTGTAGCGCATCGGCAAAGAGATATTCACGAATCCCTTTCCTGTCTTGGCATCAAGCATCACCAGACCATTTGTGGTCCCAAGAACAATATTGCTCCTCCCGGCCCCGGTGTAAACAGCCGCGCCAGGTCGTGCATGCTCACCGTTGAGGTCATTGATCCACACCAGTGACGCCGTCTTCGCGGCGGGGTCAAACGTTACCGAGGCTGCCAGCTTCTCAAAAAACACCACAACATTTTTATCGGATGCTCCGGGAATTGCTCCCAACACACCGCCAGCACTTCCTGGCAGAGAAAGCGGAGAATGAAACACTTTTTCCGACTTTGAGTAGTATGCGGCCTCATATCCACGTGAGCCACGCACCACACCGGCAAAGTTCGCTCCTGCAGTTGCGACACCACCTTCCATTGCATCTTCAAACAAAAGGGCACCTGAATCGGCGTTTAGCACTGCCAAATTCGAGCCACTATCGCAAATGATATAGCCACCCTGGCGTCGAATAGAAAGGCATCTCTTTACACCCGTCTGCCACAGTTCCTTCCCTGTAGAGGGTTGCAAGGCGGTTACTTGATCGCCGTTAAGGTAGAGCCACTGATCCTGGGCCCCAAGGCTGACATAGGATGGTAAACCGTCCACAACCCCAGTTAGCTGAATGGATGCCCCAACCTCCTCACAAGTGGACCATGAGTAGAACTGAACTCGGTTAGGTGCAAAAATGGCGAAGTTATTTGCGTTAAATTCCATAAATTTGACATGCAGCGGAACCGAAGTTGAAGGAAATGCCCACGCACGTATCGGAGTGCCTTGTGGATCACTCACATGGAAGCAACGCACATTGTACTCGTACCCGGCGTTCTTGCGTCCACTCGTTCCTACAACCCCTCGTGTCCGATCATCTGAAATCAGCGCAGCATCACCGCTTACGGAGAACGTCATTGGAGGGGCAGCTGCCATCAAAGTATCACCACGCGGTAAATGCGGTGGTGGTGGTTCAATTGGTGGTTCTCCTGGCACATACACATCCGTAGTAGAATCCACATGGCGTTTGACTTGCTCTGGAATATTCACCTCCAAAAGGTTAAGAGCACGAAAGCTCACCAACCCTTTAGTCAGCGTTGAAAACGTAACATACTTGTTACCCCAAATGACAGGACCAGTGAGATCATTGGGCGCATCCGACACACTTGTTAACACATCTCCGTTGTCCAGCGAGTATACATCCACCATGGTAAGTTGTGATCCAGGTCCTCGCGCTTCAACATTTACGCGGACCTCAACGTATGCAGGACCAGTGACCTTACCTTTACTGCCACCTGCGTCTTCTGGAGAGTAAATAACGATTTCTACGTTCGCGTTGCTCGGCACCTGTGTTGTCCGCGGCTTGGTTTTCCAGAGTGGTGCGCCGGTTGCAGCGTCATAGGCGTAGAGTGTTGAACTTGAATAGAGGACAACCGTACCTTGATTCACTTCAGCCGCAAGCACAGCCTCCATTGTGTCAATCAGAGAGACCTGAAGAAGCACCCGCGAAGCGGTAGCACCAGCTTCATTATACTGAACGTCGAAACGGAAAACATTACGCTGATCTACCACAAATACCGTGTTGTTGTAGTACGCCATATGCACAACCGGTGCTTGAAACTTCTCAGGAAGTGCCTGTGACCAAACTGTAATATCACTTCGAACGCTCCGGCAGGTAATCATATTCGCCTTCACATACACAAATACATTTGACCCCACAACATAAGCATCAATGCCGTCTTCTTTATAGACCGGAATAGGCGTGGCCATAAAAAAGCTTGTAAAGGCCTGCAATCTTCTGGGCTTAGGCTCAAAGTAATACCCACTATACGTTGTTGTTCCAACCAGAACACCTTCTTGAGCCCCCTGAAGGCTGTTAATGCGAGGCACCAGACTATCATTCACCTCAAACAGACACGACCCTGTCCCACCAAGCACAACGTAATAATTATCTTGACTTCCTAGATGTTGTACGGTTTTCATAAACTGTACCACGTCAGACGTCCGACCTGGTCCATCTGGAGCACAATCAGTGAGGTTCAAGTCGGCCACATGTGCACCATCACGTGCTGCAAAGATGGAGAGAAGGCCTGGAGTTGCTGAGACGGCAACGTAACGCTTTCCGTCACCAAAAAATGCCGTAAAAGGTTGAGCCAAAGTCACATTACTCGAAAGGGTCACTGGTCCAGCAGTAGGGGGAAGGGGGTCGTGTCCACCCGCAGTAGTTCCAGTCGTATCATAGACGTAAAAATAGAAGCGCATCTCGCCAGGAGATTTGGCGTCGGCTGTTACGAGAGAAAATTGACCTCGGTGATACGCGCCAGCCGGGGGTGCTCGTTGTGGCGTCAAAACAGATTCACTATAAAGCAACAACGGTTTCAAATCGATACCCACAGACCTAGTTCCATTGGATAGCACTACAGAATGTTGATCAATGCCATACCCAAATGGCGCAGTCCCGAATACACTCATGGTTGGCCATGCGATAGGGTAGTATGCCTTGTGAGAGGAAAGATCAACCAAGCTGTAGTGCCCACTGCCCTCACACCCCAAGTATGCCAGAGATCCATCAAAGGCCGTGAAGGCAGCCATACGATCATTCCTGTCGCAGAATGCGGATTCAGTCCACAGAGGGTTGAAGCTTATGGTGGACTTTCCAGTTGAAACACTGAATACAGAGACATTTTTACCAGACACAATGGATTGAAACTCGGTTGCCTTAATAAGATGATATGGACTATAATCGGTAAAAGATGGTGACAACATTTGACGATGCCATTCCGTATTCCATTCGTTCAAGTCCCGCAAAGGCATGAAAAGTAAACCCGCTGACGTTGAAGCCTCCACCGCCCACACTGGGCGATCCACATCGGGCAATGAATTGTAATCCAACTTTAATAACAATGAAGATGTTTGGACTATCAAGTAAGTTTTACCGTCACTTAGTACCATGTACACCTGCATCAGCATGGAAGGTTCCTTCAAGGAGACGCGGGGTGTGATGGATCCAACTTTTACCTTCTCCAAAGTAAGTGGGTTAACGACGATGAGGGCCAACTTCAAGTTGTCGGCGTTGGTTGCCTGCACGTATGCGATGAGGGGATTGGAGTCGCTGGCATCATTCAGGTTGGAGTGTAAGACTGCTTCCTTGGGAACAAATTCCAGCTTCGTCGTCGCGTTGGGTGTGCTATCAGATGTAAACTTTGGAAGGTAGTAACTGTCGAGTCTTAGGCCTGAGTCTGACATCCTTTCGGTGATTAGGTATCGGTCTGGATCAGGTCTCGCATCGGTACTGGGCACCCATGCTGGGAAGTAGAAGTCCATAATGGGGTCGCGATTGCACAGGACAAAATTATTATCAGGAGTGTAGTGACCAATGCAGCTCCCCTCATTATTGTTCGACACCGCAAGCACGGCGTCTGTTCGTTGCTCCGCCGTTTCGCCGCGGACAAGCAACAACGGGGTTGGAGGAAAGTTCGAAGACATCAAAAAGGCGGAGCCGGTTTTAACCTCCACCACGCGAAGGGGATCAAGAATCCCGCCCAAGATCACCATTAAAAACATTGCTTTTCCGCCACAGAAGATGAAAACTTTTGGGCCATTATTGAACAAGAAAACACCCGTGGGCTCCCTACACTCCAGCAGCGAGCTCTCTGTGACCTCCGCCTTAATTGTTCCATCGACGTTTCGCAGCCGTAAAGTGTCCGTGCCCGAGGTAATCTCCACAAAGCCCGACACTCTCCCATCCTTGGAAAAACACGGTGTGGAGAAACCTTTGCTTCTCAAACCACCGCCACTGGCAGTTTGCCAAGATACGGCACCGGTGATGTGCGCATCGACGCGGGTTGCATCCAAGGCGAAGAGAAGGATAAGGCAAAGGGACACCTGCAAGACAACACTGCGCCGTGGTGCAAGTGCTTTTCTTGCGCCCAAAAACATCCCCTCGTCCCCCTCCCCGCCCACCCGACTTTTTCCGTAAAAATTTATTTGACTTCTTTGTCCGCGCAGTTCCTCCCTTTCCCTCGTTTTTTTTCTTTGCGCGCGCGCGTTGGCAGTTGTGTTTCCTCCGCTCCCTCGCACTTCTTCTCAGCCGTTTCCTTCCTAGCCGCCTCTCGTTCCTTTGGCTTCCCTTCGAGTTGTTTCCGTCGCGCCCCTTGTCTTTCCCTTTTTTGTTTTATTTTTCTCCTATCCTCCTTTGTTTCTTTCTTTACCTGCTTGCTCCTGCCTCTGCCGTCCCCCCTCCCCTTATTTTGAGGGGTTTGTTCGCCTTGACTGTGACGGCAGGAGGTATAAGCGCACGCACAGCCGTGAGAGGCGCCGCCAACTCCCAGCGTGCCCCACCGTTAAAAGTCCTACTAGAGGGATGAAGAAGCCTGCTCCTCCCTTGAAGTTCGATAAGAAATCAATAAATTCACCGCTCAGCGACGAGTGCCGATGCACGCCGGAATAAATAACAACACGGGAGAAGTCAACCACCCCTTGTTTGAGCCACTAAAATTGCGTGTGTGCGTCCGCAGCGAGTCCCTCAATCAAACTCGATGATAGAAAGAGAAAGGACTTTCGTGCAGAAGTTGCCTTGCCTGTTACTCACGATAATCTCGCCAGCTCTGCTGCCGCTGCTGCGGAGATTGTGGTTGGTGCAGGCCACAGAGACAGACGCACAGTGTCTCACCTTCGTTTTGTTTTCTTCCTTTTTTTTTTGTTGAGTCTCTTCCTTCTCGCTCTCCCTTTATCTCTCTCTCTGTGTGTGGGCGAACGAGCGCACTGTCTTGGTCTTCTTGCAGTGGAGGCATTTGCACAACAAACATAAACAAAGGAAAAGGGATAGACAAAGTACGAGTAGCCTTCAATCAAGAGTGAATCCTCTCAGCATACACAGCGATCACCCGGAGTAACGTATCACCGTCCACGTCAGGGACACAACTCTTGTACGCTTTTCCCTCCCATGTGTCTGCACCTCTCATTCCGTCTCTCTCTCATCCCCGCCATCGCCCGCCCAGTCGGGCTGTGCGCCGCAGCATGCGAGTTGCACCCGTGTCACCGCCTTCCGCGTCAATTTCGCACGTACAGGTAATCACACACACACAGATAAGAAAAAAAAAAGGAAAATCCACAGCAAACAGTGACCCGAGTCACAAGGCCTCTTGCCGTGCAACTCCAACAAACAAAAACAAGAAGGAAAAGCAACAGCCACACAAAAACAAGAAAACAAGCGCTACAAATACATCTCTGAGTTTTGGGGAGCAATAAGCCTCCAAGTTGTGTGGAATCCTCGGCGGGAAGATTCAAACAACGATCCACCGACTTCCTTCTCGATGCCTCAACACCCTCGCAGTAGCACTCATGCACTGCCGTCGGCGCCCCCGCACCCTCCTCGCCCTCCCTCCCTCCCTTTCTTCTTCTACCTGGTTACTAAAGGGAAAAAGAAACAGCACTCTATATATACATTAATATATGCGGCGATATTCCCTCCATTCCCCCACTTTTTTTTTGTTTGTTCTCTCTCTCTCTCTTTCTCTCCTCCTGGAGCACTCAAGTGCCACGATTGTGTGAGCGTTGGGCCCGTCACCCTCGTCCGCATCCTCTCTATTCGTCTGCCTCTGCCTCCCCGCCTCCTCCGCGGCGCACAACAGAATTCAGCAAAACTTAAGAGTGTAGGTGCATGGCCTTTGCGTACAAATACGGGTCCATGTCGGGGGGGAGCTGCGACTTGACGTACGAGCGGTAGCGTTCGTCGTCTTCCTCCATCGCCTCTTTTTGACGTCGTCTAGCCTCTACCAATTCCTCCGCCTCGCGTCGCTCATTCTCCTTCTTCTCCGACGCCTGTAGGCGATGAATGCGCTGCAGCAGCTCCGCCTTTTCGCGCCTCTTCGCTGCTTCTGCCTTTTGCTCTGCCAATACGCGTGCTGGATGGGTTTGCATCTCCTTCTGGTACTCTTGTGCCTCCGCTTCGCTCATGAATCCGGCGCGGTGCGTTGCCGCCCGTCGTACTCCTTCCGGCAGCTCCTCCACCTCACCATTCGTTACGCGCAGAAACTCTTCCCTGCGACGCCGCCGCTCCTCCAACGCCTCCTGCTTTCTGCGCTCCTCATCAGCAGCCATATTTGCTGTCATGCTCGTGCCACGTTCTTCAAATACATCTTGGGTACGCTCCTTATGCCGCATTGCCTCTCTTTCCTTCGTAAAGGCAAGGTGTGCTTGCTCCTTGCACTTCTCAAACCACTGCTGCTTCATCCTCAGCCGTTCCATTGGAGCTCGCTTCATGGCGTCAACCTTCTCTTCTTGAAGCGCGCGTGCGGCGTCGTCCCCTGCCTCGCGCTGAATACGCTGACGGAGTCTGTCGTGTTTGGTGAGCGGCGGCTTGGCGATACTACGGTTGTACTCATGCACGACAGCCATCTTTTCTCGCCGCGCCCTTGCCTCCTCAAGATTGTCCTGGACCTCCTCTTCCGCCCCGCGATTCAAGTCCGCGCGCATCTGCTTCTCTTCGGCTCGTACCCTCTTTCGCTCCGCAATCTGAAAGAGCATCTGCTGCAGGTGCGAATTTTTCTCCGCTACGTTGCGAGAGCGTTGCGCAAACTTCTCCTGCTGCTCTTTTAGGCGGTCTTCGCCCTGCTCGCGGAGTAACGCCTCTTGCTCATCCTTTGCATTCTCTTCCTCCTGTCGCTTAAGCTCATTTTTAAAGGCTATCTGTGCCTCACGGTCCTTTATCGCCTCGTGCAGCATCGTCACACTACGCACATTGCGACCGCGTGGGTCCTCCTTCAAATACTTCAAGGCGAGTTGAGCCTTTCGCTGCCGCCGCTCCTCCGCCTGCTGCTGCGCCTCCAACTCCAGGAGGAGGTTCGCACGACGCTCCTCCTCCAGCTTATCATCTTTGCGCCGGCGAAGAAACGCCTCTTGTTTCGCTTGAATTGTGTCCGGCCACAAGGCGGTGCGCGCCGCGGAGGCCTCCCGCCGACGCGCGTCTTCCTGTCGCCGGTAGGCGTCGTACGCACCCCCGTCTTCGTTCGCAATGCGCCGTATGGCGTCGAGCTCACTCTCGCTCATGATGCCCACGTGGTACAGCAGCCTGCCCTGCGCCACCGCGTTTGCCAGACCCACCTTGCGTCGGGGGTCCACGCGCGCGCGCGTCACGGGAAACGTTGCGGCCGCCGCGGACATATCTGCTTCTTCCCTCGTGCCGCGGCAGTGTTATTCCTCGTGTCGGTGTTGAAGCGCCCTCTGCCCCGTTCACTGTTGGGCCGAAACGGGGGCGACTGGGGCCAAAGCGCAACGGGCAGAGAAGTCGGAGAAACACGGGGAGGCGTACCTGGTGGCGGTGTCCCCCCGCGCTTCTCTCTCCCTCTATTTACGCACGCAACTCCTTCCGGTACCACCACAAAAAAGTGCAGACGCGGTCCACACTTTTTTTTCTTCCTTTTCTTGCTGAGGAGCGAGCCGAACCCACACGGCACAACCACACAATCACTTGTGTCCCGGCACTAGAAGTGGAAGCAAACCCCCCCCCCCAGAAAAAAAAATGCAATGAAGCAGAAGGAGAGAAAATAAACGCAGAAATAAAGAGACAGAGCCAGTCAGACACAAAGAAGCGCATAGACACGTAGACACACACACACACACAACGTCACGAGGCGGCCCAAGAAAAGGAAAGAAAAAATGCAAGCCTCCAGATCTGTAAGAAGGCCAGCTTTAACTCATCACACAAGAAAAAAAAAACAGCTTACGCAACTAGGCGCAACACACGTGTGCCTTCAAAAACCCTCTCATTCATATTCTCGAACTCCGCAGTGACATGAAACCAAATCCAAAGAAACTTCTTTCCAGGCGCATTTCATTGCCGTATCTTTTTCTGTTGTTGTTGCTGCCGTTGTAGCTGCTGCCGTTCTTCGTTCCGCCACGTCCGCCTGTTTTGGACGCTCCTCCCCTGCAACCAAATGAATAATAAAAGACGGCGCCGGATGAAGCGAGAAAAATAAAGAGAGAATGATCGCCTCCTCAGTGAAGTCCAGGCGCATGAACCATCACGTTTGTGTCAGCAGGGTTGAACTTCAGCAGTAGATCTGAGAAGTCCACATGCGTGAGAAACATGCGGCGACAGCAGAAGCGCTGCAAGTTGAATGCATCCAACGCGGTCTCCTCCGCCACTCCCTCCGCCACTAGGTCAAGGTACAGCAAGTACTTGTCAGCAATAACATTGCCGCAGGTAAAGCAGCGAACCGGGATGATCATTGTTCTTTTTTTTTCGCCTTTTTTTTTTCTGTGGGATGAAGGAGAGTCGTTTGTTTTCACTCCTGCTTCCTGTGTGGGCGTTTGTTTAGTCGCCTACTTTGGTATATTTAATCCAACGCCCACCTCCGTTCCTACCCACCCACCCCTTTGCCAGCTGCTGCCGCCGCTACCACTCGGTCAGCAGCACGGGACACCCGCTATGCTAAGGAGAAGCGGAGAAGAGAGCAAATGAAGAAGCTAGCAGCAGAGCCACAGTCGAGAGAGAGAGTGTGCGTGCGTGTGCTACGCCCCACCATCACCTCGCTGCCGCAAAGCCCCGCTCTACATGAGCAGCGATCATCTCACCAGTCGTGCACACGGAGGCACAAAAACGATGATTACGGCAAAAATAAAAACAAAAAACACCACACATCGACGATGCATCCGCGGTTACAACACACAATTAGGGAGAAGGAAAGGAGGGGGCACCAACGCCACACTTCTTCGCAATTTTATTTCCCTGCTT